>NC_057714.1:46125964-46153921 GCF_004010195.1 Chiloscyllium plagiosum | reverse complement strand
TAGGAGTGGGAAGGGAATGATGTTTGAATGGGAGAAAGCAGTGAGGTTGGGAGGAATAGGGTGGTGAGACACAATTCAAGAGACAGTGGGTGTGAAAAGGGGCAGAGAGGGGGGTGTTGTGTTGTGGGAAACATGGGCAGAGTGAATGTTCAGGGGAAGAGGTGTGAGTAAAGAGATGGCGAGAGAAGCAGATGGACTGGGGTAGAAGTGGGATTGTGTTGCTGGGGGAAGAGGAACTGAGTTTTAAATGGGCTGATGGGGGAGGACTTGCAGGGCACTGAGTGTAGAAGAGTGAGAGCTACAGGGAGGCAGCAGCTTGCTGTGAGAGGAGCAGTGGAGCATGTTGACAGATAATCTTGAGTAGGGAGTGAGGGGTGTGAGGCTGGACAAACACAGGGGGTGTTGAATATCATCATTGCATTTTATCATCATTGCATTAGTATGTACATGAGAACTGAATGTTGATTTTCAACCTTAATTTTATTTTTGATGTTGGCAGAGAAAAATTCCCGATGAACGGCTTTTGCCTGAAACGTCGATTTCAAAGCTCCTTGGATGCTGCCTGAACTGCTGTGCTCTTCCAGCACCACTAATCCATATAGTGCTTGTAATTTATCTGCATTTTGATAGGGTGCCCACAATCAACTGATACGTTTAGAGAATATAGTACCGGGCCAAGTGACAGAATGGATAGCTTGTTGCTCTCAGAGAGAAAGCTGAGAACAGAATTCAATGTTAGTTATTTAGGGTGGCAGAGGCAGAAAATGGTGTTCAGCAGAAATCAGAACGGCATGCATTGAATTAAAAACACAATTTTCTAAATCTGCAATGATGCCAAATTGGGAGGGAAAGTCAGCATTGATGAGGAGGTGAGTTGTATTTCAATAAGGGACATTAAAGAATATACAGAATGGGCAGACAATTGTCTAATGAAGTTCATCACAGACAGGTGTGCAGGAGTTGGCATGGATGAGTTGGACCGAAGGGTCTGTTTCAATGTTGTACACCTCTATTTGCCTGACAATGTGGAAAATTGCCCAGGGATCTCTGTGGACAAAAAGTGAACAAATTCAGCGCGATCAACCTCTGCCTCACCAGTCTACTCTTGATCATCTGAAAAGTAATGGAGGGTACCATGACAGTGCTATTAATCAGCATTTACTCAGCAATAATGTCACTGACACCCTATGAGCTCACTACAAGCTTAGACAAAGGAACTAAATTCCAGAGGTGACTTTCTTTGACCTTAAGCAAAGCTAGAGTCAATGGGAATCAGCAGAAAACTTTCAACTGTTTGGATTAATACCTGGCACATAGAAAGATGGTTGTGGCTGTTGTAGGTCAATCATCTCAGCTGCAGGAATTCTAATGCCTTAGGTCCAATCATCTTCAGCTGCTTTATCAATGACCTTCCCTTCGTCATAAGGTCAGAAGTGGCATATTCGCTAATGATTGCACAATGTTTAGCATCATGCACAACCTCTCAGATATGGAATCAATACATGTACAAATGCAACAAGACATGGACAATATCCAGTCTTGGGGTGAATAGTGGCAGGTAATATTCATACTATTCATGTATGAGGCAATAGTCATCTTCAGCAAGAGAGGATCTAATCAGTGCCCCTTGATATTCAATGGCATTACTATTACTGAGTACCCCACAATCAACATCCTGGGGTTATCACTGACCAGAATGTGACTAACCATACACATGTTATGGCTTCAAGAGTAGGCCAGGTGCTAGGAATCCTGCAGAGAGTATTTAACTCCTGACTCCCAAAGCCTGTCTACCACCTACAAAATGTAATACAGATATTCATCAAGGCTCCTTAGATACTCGGTCACTACCACCTAGAAGGACAAGGGCAGCAGATACATTGGAACACCAGCATCCGCAAATTCCCCTCCAAGCCTCTCACCATCCTGATTTGGAAACATATTGCTGATTTTTCAGTGCCAGTCCAGTGAGTTAAAATCCAGCAACTTTTGGCTCTGAAGCAATGTGGATGCACCTACACCAAATGGACTGCAGTGGTTCAAGAGGCAGCCCACCACCACCCTCTCAAGGGCACTAGGGACTGTTAATAAAAACTGGCCCTGTCATGGATGCCCACATTCCATGAATGACTTTTTTTACATGGCCTTCAAGTATAAGGATGATATGCTGAAATTGGAGGCATCGGAGGGTGAGCTCACTGGCTTCTTCCCTGGAATGAGAAGGTTGTCCTATGATAAGATATTACTTCCTTGGTCCTATATCATCTGACGTTTCAACAAATAGAAGTAGTCTCAATGAAACATTCAAGGTTATAAAGGGGTATGACAGGGCTTACACTGAGTTAATATTTCCTCTGGCTGGGGAATCTAGATTAAGGAGTTACAATCTCAGGACAAGGGCCTGATCGGTTAGGACTGAGGAGAGGACAACTTTCTCCTGTCAGAAAAGTTTGAATATTTGTAACTCCCCATCCAGAATATTGTGGCTATGCAAACACAGAATATATTTAAGGCTGAGATAGGATTGCGTTGAATGCCACAGTAGTCTTCATGAGCTGTGTGGTCTACTTGTGCTCCGATTTCTGCTATTCTTAGGTTCTATTATATTCTTAAGTTTTAGGATACACAAATACAGAGACCACAATTTGTAAAACATGCAAGATTTATAGTGACTGGATGGTAGATTAATAGAAAGTTGATAAAATTTATTGCCATTCCTCGTGGCATGTTTAGTAGCAGAAGCATTTAATCAGGTGAGCAGTGGTGGAAGGGACAACCTTGTCATTTCTAAGCTGATGGTGCGAGCACCCATGCACACCCTTCCCATTTACCCCTTATTGAGGTTCATAAATGGCCAATAAATACCCACTTAAGGACCTTATCCTGTTGCTGGTTTTAATTGAGCAGTAGGGTTTGCCATACAGGGAACACCTGGTAGCTTGCCGGCTTCTGACCCTAGTTCAGAGACACTCAGTGTCTGATCAAAAGAGCTGGCATTCAGACACTCCCCTAACTCACCATCCGCTTGACACCCATCCCTACATTCAGCATGGCATCCAATGATGATAATTGGCTCTCAGATGGGTGTCAGACCATCTGTAGCCACCACCTGTCTGGTGGCACTGCCATTCACTACAGATGTAGCCTCTGATTGGCTGGTAGTTCTCAGCAAGCAGGACTCCCTGCAGGTTCCTTAATCTCGAAGGACCCTTACTCCTGTCCAGCTAAGCGCCTAAATGGCACTAAATATTGCAGACCTTATCTGAAGAAGATGATGTGGGCCTCTCACTGGCTCTTCAGTCAGCAGGTAAAACCCCTATGACTTCCATTATGTAATTTCCAAGGTTTGGCTGCAAAAGACTAGGATTGCTATTGAGATTTTTGTGAGCTCCTTCTACCATGGAGGCAGAACCCAGGGGAACAAATCCCAGATTTCTGCTGATCTCTCTCCGGTGTTATTGCCACAGAACATTTGTTGATATTCTTCATCAAAAGGTATGCAACTAAGCATTAGTCTGTGTGACAAATTCAGTAAACCCTGCTTATTGGCATTGTTATTTTAAGAGAGAATCTGATTCTCTCTCTGATGTTCCATCTAGTGAGGCTCTACCCTTGGCTCTCAGCTCATGGAACTAATGTTGTGTCAATGTGTCTACTTTCAATGTTGCTGTTAATGTATGCATTACAGCATGTTCTGAGTTAGATAAAATACATGTCTATTAAATCCTTACAAGCATGTGTAAATGTTCAGCTTTCCCAGAACCTGTGTGATATGTGACATTCCATTGACATATAGATTCATGCATTGAGTTTACCCTGAACGTATTTTTGCAGCAGTGAATATTAAGCGGGGGGTGAGGGTTATAATTGTGAAATGACTGCAGTCTTCAAATGAGATGGCATTTGTCATGAAATTGGAATGAATGAATCATCAAAACTCTAACCACCCACTCCTCATTGTATACCACCTCAGTGTGCCCACTAATCACAAGGTACATGATAAATCAACGTGTTTGGGTGCTGCAGTCAGCTTAAAAATACACTAACAATCTCTTGTGTAATAAGTGCAAGCTGTATCCTAGTTTTCTCGGCCAGTACCCACCTTTATCTCATGTTGATGATAACTATCTGATTGTAACAATGCTCTACATGCAAGGCATTGACCTAATTGTAAAAAGACTATAAATGTTTTAAAAATACATGGATCTAAAGGTGAGGGATTGAACTTGAGACAGAATAAATTTTCTAATTGTTACCAGACTAGTCAGTGTGCAATGCAGAACAGTTGGCATAAGTGTGAATAGGTTCATGTTCAATTATTGGATCCTCCTGGTGCCTCAAATACATATAAAATTCACCTGGTTCAAGTAAGAGATACCTTTGGTTCATTTGGATAGAGTTAAACTTCAATGTTTGTTTGTTTCCTCAATATGCTGCTGCATTTGTGACTATGTGTGTATATATCTATATATTATGTATAAAGATATTTTTTATGAATAAAGCATATTTTGAAATAAAAAGGACATATGAATAGCTTTATGTTTGTTTTCCTTCCCTGCTAGTAGTGATAATGGGGTATAAGCTGCAATAATGCGGATGAGCGTCAAGTTTGATCTGAGGTTATCATTGTTGTTGCAAATAGAATACATTGCGTTGGCGCTGTTACTTGAATGGAGACCTGCTATTTTTCTACCATCAGTCTCATCCCTTGGAAAGATGTGTGAAGTAGTGGATGAATTTGTAGCTGACCAACAGTTTAATAAACTGCAGTAACAACAATCCTTTTGTAGCCATTGTCAGCCTTCAGACCTACATGCAAGATACAAATTACAGTACAGAAAAAACTGTCAAATCCAAAGGTTTTACTGGAGCGCTGCCATTTTCCAATCAGAATTCCAAAGGATGTGCATGGAAAAAGCTGCAGGAACTGCTCTGTTTCCTGTTGGTTCGTCCTTGTTACTTCCTGGGTTTCCCACAGAGGAAACAGAGGAGGTAGAATATATTTATCCTAATATGGGTGAATATATTCAAATTGCTTGCAAAGAGCAGGATGCATCAAATGGCACATTTTCTGACATTCGCACCCAAGCGACTCTGTGAACTGAGAATGCCTGTGCATTCTCAGCAAACAGGTTTTTCATGATCCTGGGATATCTTTTAAAATTTTAAATGCTCCCTTAACTTAGGCTAGAGCAGAAATTATATTTTATTCTCTCCAGATTTTCGTCATGAAGATTAACCATGGAACCTGTTAACTATTCCACAATGCAGTAAGCACAGTCGTCATTTGCACCCACTACCCAGCCCACGTGGTCACCCTGACAGAAGCAGTTGTCTTTCCAAGGGTTGCTGTATTTATTGAAATTATAATTGGGATGCGTAGAACTTCTGCCATGCCGAAGTTATGTCAAGATACTGCCAAGATGGAAAATTTCATTTAGCAATGTGGCAGAGACCTGAAAGTTGAGGAACTCTCAAATCTAAATCAAGAATTACTTGTAAAAAATCAAACTCCAGCTGACAAGCGTGAGGAGGACCATGAGTAAGTCTGCACTACCTGATGGGGTAAGAGAGATGTAAGTGTTCCATAGTATCATACCAATGCCTTTAAAAGGTGTCAAGGGGCAAACTGTTCACTAGTCAATTCTCCTCCTAAGCAATACATTGAGTCTATGCTCTTGCAAAGTCCAAACTAGAAATTTCACTTTACCTAGGTTTAAGGACTAGCAAAGTAACTGGTCAAGTATTTGTTACAAAATATGAAACCAAAACTTTGGGATGCAAACTGGCAATACAAATGTTGAAAGAAGTTGATAACATTTCTGACTCTAAAATTTGATGGAGCAGATAATACTTAAGATGACTAAAAATATGCACAATGGCATTAATGAACTTGCAGAATAGGAGAGCAAATGGCAGATTAATTTCCATAGGTTGCTCTTTAATGAAGTGTTGCTTTTTAATATGAGAAATAAGGTGTAGGTGTTTGTGTTTTGGTTTAGGATCAAATCCAGGTTTCCAGACCGTACAAGGTGGGGAGCAGTAACCCAGTTGTGTTATTTCACAACTGTCCAGTTGGACGTCGCAGGACAGCTTGTCATTAAAGATGGTATATAACTTCACAAAGTTGAAGGAGACATTTCAGCATGGACAAAGCTGCACCTTGTCATTGTAAATTAAGGGAGATATAGATAGCCATCATCTTGAAGCACTCAGTATTGTTAAGGTATTTGAAATTAAAACTGCCCGCAGTTCTCATTTCATCACAAAGGGGGAGATGTCTCCACAGAGCAGCCTGTGGTTGCAATGCTGGCAATGCATACAAAGATGGCTGCTTCCAAAGTGCCTCAGTTGTGACCTGATCCTGGAGTGCTGGTCCTCTTGGTAGCTGCCAGAATGTCGTCTGCCGGCATTTGTTGTCAGGTGCCTGCAGGCCAACTGGCAAATTCCAAATGGGCTCTGATCGATTTACCTTATCTATATTTTGGACTGACCAAACCGAAGGGTAACTTTGTCCAAGCAGTGAGAATAGGCACTAATTGGGTGTTGTGCTAATGGAAACATTATTTTTGAAGTTTGAAGCTAGCGCCATCATTTAGAGAGAGTGTGCGTCCACGTGTGTTTGCATCTATGTGTGTGTGTGTGCATATATGTTTGTGCGTAAGTTTGTCTGTGCATATGTGTGCATGTCTGTGTCCTTGAATGCATATGTTTGTGTATGCATTTTTGTCTGTGTGTGTGCGCTCACATGTGTGTCTGTGCATGAACGTATGAGCATGAGAGAGGAAAATCCAAGTTCACTGATATAGCACTGACAGTCCTGGTTGATGAGGTAGAGAAGAGGGTGGTTGTCCACTATCTGAACACAGGTAGAAACCACAGAGAGGATCATCCAATACATTTTACTTGGTGGTACAAGAAATGCTAATAACTTGACAGGAATGGACAAATTAAGATCCCACCAGATAAATATGTTACTCAGGAACTGAACAAAACCAGCATCATAATCTCAAATTGCTTCACTCTTCTATCAACACAACAGCATTCACTCACCTCACACTGTTGCATCTTCACAAGTACTATTTCATGCCTCAGATACATTTCACACCTCACATACAAAAATACCCCTGTCAATATGCTCATCACTATCACTCACTTCCTGTCCCAGAAGCAAATAACACGTAACAACCAGCAGGAGGACTGACCTGGGAAGGTCAACCACACCTTCATGACACCATTCCCTCAGGCAGCCAATGCTGGCTGTCATCAAGAGGCCTCTGGAAGACACTGCAGCCAAAGACTCAGTAGGAAGGTGTGCTACCCAGAGGTAAGTGAGCACTAGGGGGGCCAGTTGGGAAGCTTCTGTGCTATAAACACTATGTAATTCGATGTAATATCTTGGTAAATTGTATCATGTAAGTTTTTGAAATAACAGTGCTTGATCTAGTCTATTTAAGACAGTTTACGTGAACTTTCCATAGCAATGACAATTGGTTCCACCTTGAATTATCATCCAAAGGTAACTGCGTTTAACACAAACATGATTGAAATAGCTCTGCCTAGTTTCAAGAAGGATAAGTAGGACATGAAATACTTGCTAGTCATCTACATCACTGTAATTTTCTGATTAAAGAAAGCTGATGCAGAGTGCTTATGTCCAAACCCTTCAGGAAATGTGCATCACTCTTTAAAGAGATAATGCATCTTACTGTTTCTGTGCTTGTTCCCGTTTACTTGGTTTTGGGAGTTCAGGTGAGGATGAAGCAAAGACTTGCGTTTACTTAACACCTTTCACAACTACAGGTCATTCTAAAGCACTTTGCAGGTAATTAAATACTTGTAAAGTGTAGTCATTGTTCTAACATACGAATGTGACAGCTAATTTGTCTTCTACCTGAACAAAGGAAAGAAACCAATATGAAATGAGCAACTAATTAGTTCTTTTGTGATGTTTGTTGAAATCAGAGATAATTTTATTTTTTGTCTTCACAACAGTCACTTGAGAGAGCAGGTGAGGCCTTGGTGTATGGTTTCATTTGGAAGATAGGGCATGTATGGTTGCAGTGTTGTCTTAGTGTTACATTGAATTGCACAGTCTAGTTTTATGAGTTCATGTTGTTGGAGCAAGACTTGGGCCCACAATACTCAGATTTAAGGTGACCCCACAATATTCAGATTCAGGATAGCCCACATACTCAAATTCGGGTCTAATTTGAGAGCTTTAATAACTGAGCCAGTTCAGCTGAACATTACATTTTATAAACGACAGGGAAGCATGCATAAGATCATAAGACATAGGAGTGGAAGTAGGGCCATTCGGCCCATTGAGTCCACTCTGCCATTCAATCATGGCTGATGGGCATTTCAACTCCATTTATTCGCATTCTCCCTGTAGCCCTTAATTCCTTGTGAGATCAATAATTTATCAATCTCTGCCTTGAAGACATTTAACGTCCTGGGACTTTCCCTGACTCCAGTGACTTTTGAAAGATCACGATCAACGCCTCCACTATTTCCTCAGCCACCTCTCTCAGAATTCTAGGATGTAGCCCATCAGGGCCAGAAGATTTGCCAATTTTTAAACCTTTTAACTTTTCTACCACTTTCTCTTTTGTAATGGCTACCATTCTCAACTCTGCCCTCTGACTCCTAATTGTTGGGATATTACTCATGTCTTCCACAGTGAAGACTGATGCAAAGTACTTGTTAAGTTCTTCAGCCATTTCCTTATCTCCCATCACTAGCCTTCCAGCATCAATTTGGAGTGGCCCAATGTCTACTTTTGCCTCTCGTTTGTTTCTTATGTAGGGAGGGAAAAACAGAATTTCGGGTCCAGAGGGCTTTCTTTAAAACTAAAGACGCTGATATGATACCATGTGTTCTGAGGAAGGGTCACCAGACCTGAAACGCTAACTTTGATTTTTCTTCACAGATGCTGCCAGACCTACTGAGCTTTTCCAGCAACTTCTGTTTTTGTATCTGACGTGACAGCTATTTATTCTGTCTTACATAAGAACCTTTGATAACCTTGGAGTTATTTAGCTGCATATTAGCATCAGGGGAAGGCGGTGACCTAGGGTATGCAGCAGCAATCTACCTTTAAATTCCACTATAAAAGATGGTGACATTTAAAAAAACAAAGAACAAAATTTGGAATTAAAAGCTGGCCATTGTTGATTGTCATAAAAATTTATTTGGGTCACTAATGTCCTTTAGAGTCGGAAATCGGCCATCTTGACCCAGTCTGGCCTACATGTGAGTCCAAAACCACAGAAATGTGGGTAACTGCCTTCTGATGTTACCCGAGCAAGTCACACAGTGCAATCGTTAATTAGGGATGGGCAGTGAATGCTGCCTCAGCTAACAAAACCACACTCTATTATAATCCACTTTTCACTGTATTTTCCCGGCACTGTGGCACAGTGGTTAGCACTGCTGCCTTAAAGCACCAGAGATCCGGGTTCAATTCCTGCCTCAGGCGACTGTCTGTGTTTAATTTGCACATTCTCCCTGTGTCTGCGTGGGTTTCCTCCGGGTGCTCCAGTTTCCTCCCACAGTCCAAAAATGTGCAGGTTAGGTGAATTGGCCATGCTAAATTGCCCGTAGTGTTAGGTGAAAGGGTAAATGTAGGGGAATGGGTCTGGGTAGGTTGCTCTTTGGAGGGTCGGTATGGACTTGTTGGGCCGAAGGACCTGTTTCCACACTGTAGGTAATCTAGTCTAGTAATGTAGTCTACACCTGACAATACATTCACTCATTCGTTCAGTCATTCATTCAAATAAAACTAAATTAGACATTGGGTTCACTAAACCAAGCAATTGCATCATGGTGGGGTAATTTTTGGGCTTTTGAGCACAGAGGACAGTTGGAGGCGAAGTTTCACTGTGATGGGTCTCCACATTGGGATAGTGTGAGATAAAAGGGGACATGGAGTGTCTGGGGCTTGGAGTGTGGGTGGCTGTTGCAGATGGTGTCCACAATATGCTGCCTGTCATCACATGATGCAAAACTGTTTTGGCAACACTTGTGGTGGTTAGAATCAGTGTGAAAGCTCAAATCCATATCTGCTGGATGCTAGGACATTGAGGGGGCAATGCATGAAGGATGGTTCTGCAAACTCCTGCTACATTTCACTTACATTTCTTCTCTCAAATCAGAGGGAACATAATCAGTGAGAATGGACTGATGTGTCGAATGTTTGTTAAAGGTGGATAGGACCATGTCATTGGTGCTAACTAAACTAACATTGAAGTGGAGGTGCCAGTGTTGGACTGGGGTGGACAAAGAGTTACCTGACAAAGGAGCATAACACCAAAAGCTTGTACTTCCAAATAAGCCTGTTGGACTATAACCTGGCGTTGTGTAACTAAACAAACATTGTCGTCACAGTGGTGCAGAGATTATTGGTAATAACTTAAAAAGAAGGTGAATGCTTGGCAAAAGTACCTCATCATTTGTGGAACTTGCAAGTGTTCTGTGGGACAAGGGGAACATCACTGCATCATAATCATGTATGGATGGTGATGAACTCTAATGAGTACAATGGAAGGCGGAATGGTTTACAGATATTGTGGTTGTGGAATGGGGATGGAGTTGGAGTGGAGCAGCCACTCATTTTTGATATGATGCATTGGTCATCAGGCAGTATGGCACCTTCACAAAGCTGGTGAGCATGTTGTGGCCATTGCTTGATGGGACAGAAAGGGCTGCTGAACATATAGCTCCACAGCTTGGAGCGATGGGGATCGGGTGGCCCTCAGCACAGTCCAGACAGAGTATGTGCACCATTCTGCACATTTGGAGCAGGCAATGAGGTGTTATGATAGGAGCTGTGGAGCTAAGGATATGGGAGCACTCATCTGAGGAGAAAGAAAAGAACTTTGAGCAGGAGGGCGCTCTCCTTATCCATGACAGAGCTCAGGTACATTGTGTGCTGCAAGGCAGACAGCACCTGATTGACACCCATTTGTAAAGACCATATTTTCTTTTGTATTTCTGATTGTGCACTGAAATAAGAAAATAACTGTTTTATAAACCAAGGATGGCTGGAGGTTGCTGCATGTTTGAAAGCAAGTAACCTGACACTCAGTGCAAACACCATCTAGGCAGCCGCTTGAGAACCAGTGATTGAAGTGTAGATGAACTGGAGCTGAAGGGGTGTGTACAAATGAAGCTTTGATTGGCAATAAGTAGTAGATTGGTTTGTGGATCAGTGGACCAGATCTTCTGCTTGGTAACAATTATGTGATTGATTCTCAAGTAATTGAATGGCTTGAGGCTATGAACAAGATAGAGAGAAGCCTAAAGATCATATGCTCAGCAGTTCTCCATTCCTTGCAGAGAAAAAAAACACTTTAAGCATGAAGTAAACCAACTTATCTTTCATTCAGCAGTTGCTGTAAGCTGTGACTTTGGTAAGTCAGAGGCACTTTCTAATTAACCAGCCACCCTGTCCCTCTTGTGAACCAGTGGAAACATCTGGAGAAGGATGACTGAGAAGCAGCAATCTAACCAGCTACACTTGAGGAACCATTGAACTCCTTTGCCAATTATTCCCTCCATCCACTAGATAGGGTCACAGAATCAGAGTCCTACAGCATGGAGACAGATCCTTTGGCCCAAACTAGTCCATGCTGACCAAAATGTCCAATCACACTAACCCCATTCCTCTGCACTTGGCCCATATCCTTCTAATCCTTTCCCATCCATGTATTTATCCAAATACCTTTAAAATGTTGTTAATGTACTCATCTCAACAACTTCCGCTGGCAGCTCATTCCATATGCGTACCGCCCTCTGTAAAATAAATTGCCCCTTCGATTCCCTTTTATTCTTCTTCCTCTAACCTTAAACTAATGCCCTCTATCCTCGATTCCCCAATCCTGGGAAACAGACTGAGTGCATTCATCCTATCCATGCCTCTCATGATCTTACACACTTCTATAAGATTCAGTTTAATAATATCATTCCTCTTACAAGGTGACCAAAACTGAACACAATACTCCAAGTGCAGCCTCACCAATATCCTGTATAACTGCAACATAACTTCCCAACGAATACACTTAATGCCCTAACTGATGAAGGCCAGTGTGCCAAAAGCCTTCTTCATTGCCCTGTCTACCTGTGACTCCACTTTCAGAGAACTGTGAATCTGAACTCCAAGATTCCTCTCTTCTACTACCCTCCTTAAGGCCCTACCATTCACCTTGAAACTCCTACCTTGATTTGATTTTACAAAATGCAAGAACTCACACTTTTCTATATTAAACTCCATTTGCCATTTCTCAGCCCACTTCCCCAGCTGATCAAGATCCTGCTGCAATTTCTGTTAATCTTCTTCACTGTCTACAATACAGCCTAATTTAGTGTCGTCTGCAAACTTACTAATCATTCAATGTACATTCTCATCCAAATCATTAATATGAATAACAAACAACAATAGGCCCAGCACTGACCCCTGATGCACTCCAGTCATAGGTCCCCAGTCTGACAAGCATCCTTCCACTATTACCCTCTGCTTCCTACCATCAAGCAAATTGTGTATCCAATTTGCCAACTCTCCCTGGATTCCATGTGATCTAACCTTCCAGAGCAACCTACCACGTGGCACCTTATCAAAGGCCTTACTGAAACCCATATAGACTACATCCCTGCCCTTGTCAAACTTCCTGGTCGCGTGTGTGTGTGTGTTTAAAGGAAAGTTTATAAGGGGACCAGTGTTTTTATTTGTAGCGATGTAAGATGGTGGTTTGTAACTGTTCACCTGTGGCTAGAATCTGTTTACATGTAATAAGTAGTAGTAAAGTACAGAAACCTGATCCATGGTTTCTGTTAACCTGGATCCAGAAGACAGCTAAATTCAGGAATCTTTATGTACTTCTGATACAGTTTAACTTTTGTTAGAGTGACTTGATTTCCTGTGCTTTATCCAGTAGATGCTAACTGGCTGCAGGAGACCATCATGGACAGTGAAGGTTAAAATGGCTGCATTTGGATAACATTGTGGGTGTAAACTGTAGCCTGTATTTGTGTTCACTTTCACTTGCTGTTAATAAAAGCTCATGTTTGGATTTGTCTGAATGCTTGCCTGTTGTGTCATGTCCCCTGTTGCACCATGGCATAATGCAGGTGACCATTGTGCATTGGGGAAAAAGTGATAGACACTCAAAGAGGGTTTTCAAACAGCAGAGGCCTAAGGACAGGCAGTGTGTGAAGGCTGCTGGTTAAAGAGTGACTTGGTTTAGAGAATAGGGTGGCATGTACAAAATGAGTGTCAATTGTACCAGCTATATGCTGTGGACAGCCTGGCTTCATGGCCACTGTGCTAATGTGTTGCCAGTGAGGGGCAACAGCGTATTTCCAGTGTCAGGGTGTACAGTGGCCTGTCAAAGATGGCACTGGAGAAGAGATGCCGGTCTTTAGACCGATTTCTGGCAAATGGTGAGTTGTTTTGGGGACAGTATGCAGTAAGATGGGGATAGAAGCAGATGTGAGCGATGCCACGGGGTGGGGTACGTAGTTAGGTAACATCTGGTTAGAAAGGATGAGAAGTTTCTCTTGGTCTTGCAGCTAAGATCCCTCCAAAAAACTCAACTCAAATCACACTCAGCCAAAACAAGTATGATCTAGCCCTGCATCGATTTACAACCAGACAGTTCAATGGCTGTCTCAAGAAAATCAGGGTACCCAGGTCCCATTTTGTCCCTGCTTCTGCTTTGGTGTTTCTATGGCAAGTCTAGGATTTCTTAATCCTTGTGTTTAGGGTAATGATAATAGTTTTCATCTCCTGTGTCTTTTTTAACAATGGATTCATATTGGTTCTGAAGAATTTCTGAAGTAGTCATTCCCCAGGGAAAGGGAGTCCAAAACTAGAGGGTATGAATTTAAGGTGAGAGGGGAAAGATTTAAAAGGGACCTAAGGGGCAACATTTTATGGCAGAGGGTGGTTCGTGTATGTAATGAGCTGCCAGAGGAAGTGGTGCAGGCTGGTACAATTACAACATTTATAAGGCACCTGGATGAGTATATGAACAGGAACAGTTTGGAGGAGAGAAGCCAAGTGCTGGCAAATAGCACTAGATTAACTTAGGATATCTGGTCAGTATATGCAAGATGGGCCGAAGGGTCTGTTTCTATCTTTTACATCTCTATGGCTCTATGACTCTAAGTCATGCTGGACTTGAAATGTTAACTCTGAGCTTTGCCAGTCTTCTCTGTGTTTGTTTCAGATCTTGAGAGAGTGGAGTGGGAGCATGGCAATGAGATAAAGCATCATATTAAATGGTAGAGCCGTTTCGATGGGCTGAATGGCCTACTCCCGCAACTATTTTATATGTTTTTATGAAGAAAATGTCTGAAGAGTTAACTAATAGTATGGCCAAAGAATTGGGTTAAAGGAAGAGAGGCAGTTGCAGAGGTAGAGGCATTCAGGAAATAAACATTCAAACCATCAAGAAGAGGATGGAAATCCCACTTATTTCTTTAACAGAACAGCTGGCTTGTTAAACCTAGGGTCCTTTTCTTTCCAGTGCTGTAGCTCTTAAGTCACCAGGAGTTATCCCCGTCACACTGAGGTGATAAAATAGACATTAAGTACTCTGGTATCATTGTTTCCACAGATTGAAGAACTGCATTTCTCACTCTCAGTCAGGGTATGAACGCAGAGGTGGATGCGATGGTAATGTTACTCCAGAGATCCTGGCTAATGCTCCACACATACAGTCAAGTCCCACCAAGGCAACTGGTGGAATTAAATTTCAAACAATGACTCAATATGGAATTATTAATCCTAGTACCAGTAAAGAGGACCGTGAAACTATCAAATAGTTCATGATTGTCCTTTACAGATAGAAGTCTAGTGCCCCCTTACAAACAATTCCAAACTCATCACAATGTGGTTGACGCTTAATTAACCTCTGAAATGGCCTAGCAAGTCACTCAGTTGAACCAAATCTTTACAGAAGAATTGAAAAGGAATAAAATCATATATGTGATCTCACAGTGATTGAGACATCAAAATGATATTTTATCCCTGATGAAGGGCTTTTGCCTGAAACGTCAATTTCGCTGCTCCTTGGATGCTGCCTGAACTGCTGTGCTCTTCCAGCACCACTAATCCAGAATCAGCACACCCCTGCCCAGTCAGTCCTGCAAAGTTCACCTCACTAAAATCTCACTGACATAGTCATATTCATCAAGTCCTACCCTTTAGTTTAATGTACTCCGTTCATACCATCACCCCTGGGCATATCCTGTCCCAGGACATTCATGTACAGTTAGCTAGGAGTGGTCCTGAAAGTGCTCAATATTGAGTCCCTTTATCCTGAAGTCAAACATTGGTAATGGTGCTACCTGCTGATTATAACCTATTCTCCTTTCTTAAATGATGAATTAGTATTCCTTCCTGTTGAACAACAATTGCAAGGATGCAGAATTTCTTCTGGTTGAGGTAGAGAATGCATATCACCAAGAACAATTCAGTAGCACCATCACTGCACAGGCTGGCTGATGCCTAAAGGACTTGTCTATCAGACTGGATCTTTAGCATGTGGTGAGGAATGAATAAGAGAGAAAACTCTACTTGATCTCATTACCATTATCCTACCTGATGCAAATGCACACACCTATTACGATATTGAGAAGAGTGGCAACTGCACAATCCTTGTGGAGATGAAGTTTCAACTTCACTCTGAGAATACTGATCACTATGTCATATGACAGAAACACTGTGAGATATTCCACAGTCAATGCTCCCTATTCTTTAACCAACATGCCTGTGTATATCCTGTTCCATAGCACATAGTGTACCACGAGGAGGGTGGTGGGTGTCCTGGGTGTCCTCAACATTAAGCTGGAAAGATTTGCAATTCTGCTTGTTGAAGTCATTCCTGACACAAAGGCAGATGGTTGTGGATGTTGGAGGTCAGTCACCTCAGCTGCAGGCCTTTTCTGCAGGTGTTCCTCAGGGTAGAGCCCTAGGCCCAACCATTGTCAGCTGCTTCACCAATGACCTTCCCTCCATCATAAGGTCAGAAGTGGGGATGTTCGCTAATGATTGCACAATGTTCAGCACCATTCTCATCTCCTCCGATACTGAAGCAGTCCTTATTCAAAGGTTTGGATAATATCCAAATTTGTGCTGAAAAATGCCGAGTAATATTCAAGCTTCAGGAATTCCAGGCAATCACTATCTCCAAGAAGAGACAATTTAACCATCACCCCTTGACGTTCAAGGGAATTACCACCAAAGAATTCCCCATTATCAACATGCTGGGAGCTACCATTTACCAGAAACTAAACTGAATCGGAAAGTGTGGCGCTGGAAAAGCACAACAGGTCAGGCAGCATCTGGGAAGCAGGGAGTCAATGTTTCACGCATAAGCCCTTCATCAGGAACATGGAGGAGGAAGGGGCTAAGAGATAAGTGGGGGAATATAGGTGGGAAGATGATAGGCAGATCCAGGTGGGTGGTAATTGCGATATGTTGGTGGGGAGGGTGGAACGGATAGGTGGGAAGGAAGATGGACAGGTAGGACAGATCAAGAGGGCAGTGCCGAGTTGGAGGGTTGGATCTGGGATGAGATGAAGGGAGGGGAGATTTGGAAACTAGTGAATTCGATGTAGATGCTGAGTGTTTGAAGGGACCCAAGGTTGAAAATGAGGAGTTCTTTCTCCAGTTGTCGGGTCGTTTGGAATTGGCAGTGGAAGCGGCCCAGGACTTGCATGTCCTTGGGAGAGTGGGAGTAGCAATTGAAATGGTCGGCCGCAGTGTGATGGGGTTGTTTGGTGCAGGTGCCCCAGACATGTTCCCTGAAATGTTCCGCTAGTTGGTGTCCTGTTCCTGCAATGTAGAGGAGACCACATTGAGAGCAACAGACACCATAGCTGAGTTGGGTGGACGTGCCGGAAAATCTCTGCCAGATGTGAAAAGAGTTTGCACGTTCTCCCCGTGTCTGCGTGGGTTTCCTCCGGGTGCTCCGGTTTCCTCCCACAGTCCAAAGATGTCAGACACCATAGCTGAGTTGGGTGGACGTGCCGGAAAATCTCTGCCAGATATGAAAAGATCCTTTGGGGCTTTGGATGGAGGTGAGGGGGAAGGTGTGGGCATAAGTTTTACACTTCCTGTGGTGGCATGGGAAGGTGCCAGCTCTGGAGGTTGGGTTGGTGGGAGGTGTGGATCTGACATGGGAGCCGTGGAGGTAATGGTCTCTGCGGAATGCAAATAAGGTGGGGAGTGAAATATGTCTTTGGTAGCAGGATCTGACTGTAGGTGGTAGTAACGTAGGATGATAATGCGCTGTATCTGGAGATTAGTGAGTGGAAAGTGAGGACCAGAGGGTTTCTAACCTTTTTGCGGTTGGGGGGGTGGGGTTCGAGGGCAGAAGTGTGGGAAGTGGAGGAGACATGCTGGAGGGCATTGTTGATCACGTAGGAGGGGAAGTTGCAGCCCCTGAAATATGAGGCCATCTGGGATGTCCTGCAGTGGGATTGCTCCTCCTGGGACCAGATACGACAGAGATGGAGGAATTGGGAGTAAGGGATTATGCTTTTACAGCAGAGAGGTTGGGAGGAGGTGTAGTCAAGGTAGCTGTCGGTTGTTGCAGATTGAGATGGAGAGCAAGGGGAGGGAGGTGTCAGAGGTGGCCATGTGAACTTGAGGTCAGGGTGGAAGGTGCTCGGGAAGTTGATGAACTATTCCACTTCCATGTGGGAGTATGAGGTGGTGCTGAGACAGTAATTGATGTAGCGGAGGAAAAGGCGGGGGATGGTGCCAGTATAGCTGCAGAAGATGGACTTGGGGGAGTGGGAGATGATCCACGTATCCTACAAAGAGGCAGGAATGCTGGGGCCCATACGGGTGCCCATGGCTACCCCTCTGGTCTGATGTAAGTAGGAAGATTTGAAAGAGAGATTGCTCAGGGCGAGGGCCAGTTCCGCTAATCGAATGAGTGTGTCAATGGAGGGTTGGTGGGAGAAGAAGAAACGGAAGGTATGGAGGCCTTCACCATGGCAGATGGAGGTGTCCACGATGTTGTGGTCCGGGAAATCGGAAGTCATGGAGGAGGTGGAGGGCATGGCTGGTAACCTGAATGTATCTTGGGGGGGTTCATGGATCAAGGGGGACAGGACGGAGTCGAGATATGAGGAGCTAAGTTTGGTGGGGCAGGAGCAGGTGGAGACGATGGGTCAACCAGGACAGTCAGGTTTATGGGTTTTGGGTAAGAGGTAGAATCGGGCAGTGCGGGATTCTAGGGCTATGAAGTTAGAGGTAGTGGATGGAGATCTCCTGAGGTGATGAGGTTATGGCTGGTCTGGGAGATGATGTTTTGGTGATGGGAGGTGAGGTCATTGTCGAGGGGGCAGTAGGAGGAGGTGTCCATGAGTTGGCACCTGGCAGCAGTGGTGTATAGCTCGGTGCGCCAAACTACCACAGTGCCCCCCCCCCCCTCACCGTCTGCTGGTTTAATGGTGAGGTTGGGGTTGGAGTGAAGGGAGTGGAGGGCTGCGTGTTGCGAGGGTGAGAGTTTGGAGTGGTTGATAGAGGTGGAGCAATTGAGGCGGTCAATGTCACAATGGCAGTTGGAGATAATGAGGTCGAGGGAGGGTAGGAGGCCAGCATGGTGGGTCCAAGAGAGTGGAGTATGTTGGAGGTGGGAGAAGGGGTTTTCTGAGAGTGGGTGGGAATGGTGATTGAAAAAGTGAGCATGAAGGCGGAAGTGGTGGAAGAAAAGTTCAATGTCACAACACATCCAGAATTTGTTGACCCGGGGACATAGTAGGATGAAGGGGAGACCTTTACTGAGGACTATGCATTCTTCCTCAGTGAGGGGGAGGTCTGGGGACACGGGGGTGGACGGTGAATACCCAGCAGGGCCTGGGAGTTGGAGCCTGGTGTAGAGCTGGAGTTGTGAGTGGGGGTGGAGACTGTCTCTGAAATGGGGGCGTTCATGGGTTCATTAGTGACATCACTGGAGGAAGTGATGTAACCAGCAGTGGTCATGGGGGAGGAAGTGGTGTGTTTGATGAGGAAGTTCCAGTGAGTGAGGTTAGTTGGGGTGGAAGTAGCGTTGGCAGTGGCAACCACAGGGATGGAAGTGACGTGGTGGGCGGCGATCACAGAGATGGTATGGTTGGTGGAGGCTGCAGTGAGTTCGGTAGCGAGGCAGAGGTGATGTTGTTGGTGGTGTACTTGGAAGTGGTATTCTTGGTGGCGGCTGCAGAGGTGACATGGTTGGCTGTGCTTAGGTGAGTGATGTCAGTGGTGGTGAACATGAGGGCGGAAGTAGTGTGATTGGTGGCAACCGTGGGGGCAGAATATTGTGGCTACAAGAGCAGGTCAGAGACTTGAAATCTTGCCTCCTAACTCTCCACCCTCCACAACGCACAAAATAGGAGTGTGATGGAATACACCTCACTTGCCTTAGGTGGGTGCAGTTCCAACAACATTCAAGAAGCTTGATATCATCTAGGGTGAATCAGCCTGCTTGATTGACATCACATTCGTAAACATCCATTTCCCCCACTACAGGTGCTCAATGGTACCTCCTACAGGATGTGGTGCAGCAATTCACCCAGGCAACTTAGATAGCACCTTCCCATGTCCACTACCATCCAGAAGGACAAGGGCATCAGATGCATAGATGCACCATGACCTGCAAGTTCTGCTCAAGGCACTCGCCATCCTGACTTGGAAATACATTGCCATTCCTTTGTGATGCTGGAGAAAGTGAGGGCTGGAGATCAAAGTTGAAACTTTATTGCTGGAACAGCACAGCAGGTCAGGCAGCATCCAGGGAACAGGAGATTCGACGTTTCGGGCACAGGCCCTTCTTCAGGAATGAGCAGAGAGTGTTTAGCAGCCCCAAGTGGAAAATGAAGTGTTGTTCTTTGAACTTGCGTTAAGGAACACTGCAACAGATCTGGGACAGAAATGTTGGTGTAGGAACACAGTGGTGTGTTGAAGTGGAGGCAGTGGGAAACTCTGGGTCATGTTTTACAGACAGAGTGTAGGTGTTCAGCAAAGCGGTCATCAAATCTGTGTTTCATCTCCCCCGATATACAGGAGACCACATTCTGAGCAGTGAATGAAATAAATGAGTTGAGAGAAGTGCAGGTAAGCTGCTGCTTCACCTGGAAGGTGTGCCTGAGGCCTTGGATACTGAGGTTGGAGGAAGTAAATCGGCAAGTAAGTCACCTTGTGCAAGACCAACCCCTTCCCACAAACGTCACTTCAATATATTACCACCTTTCCTGAGCTGTTAACAGTTCTGATGAAGAATCGCCAGACTCGAAATATTATCTTGCTTTCAAAGAACACAGAACATTACAGCACAGTCCAGGCTCTCTGACCCTCAATGTTGTGCTGACCTGTGAAACCAGCCTGAAGCTGAACTAACCTGCATTGTTGCATTATCATCCATATGTTTATCCAATGGCCATTTAAAAAGACATTAAAGTCGGTGAGTCTACTACAGTTGCAGGCAGGGAGTTTCACGCCATTACTACTCTCTGAGTAAAGAAACTACCCCTCTGACATCTGTCCTATATCTATCACCGCTCAATTTAAAGCTATGTCCTCTCATGCTAGCCATCACTATCCGAGGAAAACGTCTCTCTCTGCTAACACTATCTAATCCTCTGATCATCTTTCACATCTCTATTAAGTCACCTCTCAACCTCTTCCTTCTAACGAAAACAGCCTCAGGTCACTCAGTCTTTCCTCAGAAGACCTTCCTTCCATACCAGACAATATCCTCATAAATCTCCTCTGCATCTTTTCCAAAACTTACACATCCTTCCTATAATGTGGTAACCAGAACTGTACGCAATACTCCAAGTGCGGCCACACCATAGTTTCCTACAGCTGCAACATAACCCCATGGTTCATATGCCTTCTTAACAATCCTATTAACCTGGGTGGCAACTTTCAGGGATCTATGTACATGGACACGGAGATCTTTCTGCTCATCCACACTGCAAGAACCTTACCATTACCCCAGTACTCTGTATTACTGTTACTTCTTCCAAAATGAATCACCTCACACTTTTCTGCATTAAACTCCATTTGCCACCTTTCAGCCCAACTCTGCAGCTTATCTATGTCCCTCTGTAAGCAGCAATATCCTTCAGCACTGTCCACAGCTCGACCGACCTTAGAGTCATTTGTAAATTTACTAACCCATCCTTCTACGCCATCATCCAGGTCATGTATAAAAATGACAAACAGCAGTGGCCCCTAAACAGATCCTTATGGTATACCACTAATAACTGAACACCAGGATGAACATTTGCCACCACCACTCTCTGTCTTCTTTCAGCTAACCAATTTCTGATTCATACCACTAAATCACCCTCAATCCCATACCTCCATATTTACTGCAACAGCTTACCATGGGGAACCTTATCAAACGCTTTACTGAAATCCATGTACACCACATCAACCACTATACCCTCATTCATCTTCTCAACCATCTCAATAAGCTTTGCGAGGCACGACCTGCCCTTCACAAAACTGTGTTGACTATCCCTAATCAAATTGTTCCTTTCTAGTTAATAATAAATCCTATATCTTATAATTCTTTCCAGCACTTTACCCACAACTGAAGTAAGGCTCACTGCTCTATAATTACCAAAGTTGTCTCTACTCCCCTTCTTGAACAAGGGGACAACATTTGCTATCTTCCAGTCTTCTGGCACAATTTCTGTCGACAATGACGACATAAAGATCAAAGCCAAATGTTCTGCAATCTCCTTCCTGGCTTCCCAGAGAATCTGAGGATAAATCACATCCGGCCCAGGGGACTTATCTATTTTCACACTTTCCAGAATTGCTAACACCTCCTCCTTACGAACCTCAGTCCCATCTCATCTAATAGCCTGTACCTCAGTGTTCTCCTCAACAACATTGTCTCTTTCCAGTGTAAATACTAATGAAAAATATTCATTTAGCACCTCTCCTATCTCCTCGGACTCCAAGCACAAATTCCCACTCCTGTCCTTTCTTCTCACAGATGCTACCATATCAGCAGAGTCTCTGCAGAAATTTCTGTTTTGTTTCCAATCTCCAGCATTCGCTGTTGTGTTTTAATTCCCAAATGAGCCTGACTTTACAAGCAAATGTGACTGACTGAGTTCCAGCTGACAAAGAGGGAAGGAGCAGAAAAGCTGGGTGACTGGTTGGCCAATAAAATCTGAGTGCTTTGCTGAAGCATGCAAATATTTTTCAAAGCACAACATCTGTCAGACAAATAAGTCATTTGTTTAATCTCCGCAAAGAACTATTCAATGACCTTGACCTCTTTCCACCTATCACATTTCCAACGCCCCTCCTCCAAGTCCCTCCTCCCTACCTTTTATCTTCTCCTGCTGAACACTCTCTGCTCATTCCTGAAGAAGGGCCTGTGCCCGAAACGTCGAATCTCCTGTTCCCTGGATGCTGCCTGACCTGCTGTGCTGTTCCAGCAATAAAGTTTCAACTTTGTGATGCTGGGAACACCCTCCCCAACAGGATTTTGGGCATACCCACACCAACTGGACTGCACTGGTTCAACAAGGAAGCTCACCACCACCTTCTTAAGGACCTGTAACAAATACCAGCCCAGCCTGTGACACCTACAACTCATGAATGAATAAATAAAACCTGTGTCAGCATCAGGATGGAAGATTGCCATCCCTAAAGGGCATTAGTGAACTAGACAGGTTTTTCCTGACAATTGACCAATGTTTCATGATCATTATTAGACTCTTATTCCAGATTATTATTGAACATAAATTCCATTATTTGCCACTATGGGATTCAAATTCAAGTCCCCAGAACATTACCTGGGTCTCAGGACAAATAAAAAACCAAGCAATAATACCATTAGGCCCTCATTTACCTCCTTCCCTCATTGGCTGTAGGCCATCAGCAGCAGCAGAATTGTATTTCGCCACAATCTGTGACCTAATTGCTCAGTATCTCTCTCACTTACAATTAGCACCAAGGCCAAGGGATGAATACTGGTTCAATGTAGAGTGGAGGATGGCAGACCAAGATTAGTATCAGGTATACCTAAAGATGAGGTGTCAACCTGGTGTAGCTACAAAACTGGATGACTTGCATGCAAAACAGTGGATAAAGTTTGCAACAGACAGAGTTAAGTGATTCTACAATGAACGGATCTGAAACTAGCCTCTTAAACTTAAATCTGTGGTAATTATAAAGCTATGATTATAATGTTGATTGGAGTGGACTGGGGAATAATTTAAAGGTTAATTGACAGGTAATGAGTTGCAGACCTTGAAAAGATATTGTGTAACTCTCAATAAAGGTACAATCTGTTGATAAAGAAAGACAGTGTGAGAAGGATACAACATCCATAAGGCCATAAGATGTAGGAGCATGAAGGCTGCTCAGCCCATTAAGTCTGCTCCACCATTCAATGAGATCATGGCCAATTTGATATTCCTGCCTTTTCTCTATAATCCTTGATTCCTTTATTGATTAAGAATTTGTCTATCTCAGCCTTGAATATACATAACAAGCCAGGATCTACAACCCTCTTTGGTAAATAATTCCACAGATTCATAACCTTCTGAGAGAAGAAATTCTTTAACATCTCTGTCTTCAATGTGCCACCCTTTATTCTGAGATTATGCCCTATGGTCCTAGATTCTCCCACAAGGGGAAACAACTTTTCTACCCTGTGCTCTATGAATTATGTATGTTTCAATAATATTACCTCTCATTCTTCTATATTCCAACAATTACAGGCCCTATCTACACAGCCTCTCCTCACATGACAGTTCCTCCATGTTGGCTATTAGCCTGGTTAACCTTCTCTGGGCTACTATGTCTTCCTTAGATATGGTGTCTCAAACTGTTCACATTATTTCAGCTGTGCTCTTACATTACTTTAGTTTTAGCAATGATGTGGAGGTGCTGGTGTTGGACTGGGGTGGACAAAGTTAAAAATCACACGACACCAGATTTTAGTCCAACAGGTTTATTTGGAAGTACAAGCTTTCGGACCACTGCTACCCAACAGCTAGCTATCTGACGAAGGAGCAGTGCTCTGAGCTTGTACTCCCGACTAAAACCTGGTGTCGTATGATTTTTAACTTAATTTTAGCAAAACCTCCTTACATATATAGAATCATAGAGTCATAGAGATGTACAGCATGGAAGCAAACCCTTTGGTCAAACTCGTCCATGCCAATCAGATATCCCAACTCAATCTAGTCCCACTTACCAGCACCTGCCCCATATCCCTCCAAACCTTCCTATTCATATACCCATCCAGATGCCTTTTAAATGGAGCAATTGTACCAGTCTCCACCACTTCCTCTGGCAGCTCATTCCATTCATGCACCACCCTCTGTATGAAAAAGTTGCTCCTCAGGTCTCATATCTTTTCTCCTCACCTATGTCCTCTCATTCTTTTGTCCTCCCTTTTTTTCTTAATGTATTTGTAAAAACTCTTTGGATTCTCCTTAACCCTATTTGCCAAAGCTATCTCATGTCCCCTTTTTGCCCTCCTGATTTCCTTGTTAAGTATATTCCGACTGCCTTGATACTCTTTGAAGGATTCACTCAATCTATCCTGTCTATACCTGACATATGCTTCCTTTTTTTTAACCAAACCCTCAATTTCTTTAACCACCCAGCATTCTCTACACCTAACAGCCTTTCCTTTCACTCTAATGGAATATATTGTCTCTGGCCTCTCATTATATATATGTATATTTCATTCCCTTTGAAATAAAGGCCAACACTGCATTTGCCTTCCTTATTACCTGCTGAACTTGGATGGTAGCTTTTTATGATGCATGAACAAGGACTTCCAAATCCCACTTTTCTGTAGCTTTCTGTGGACTTTCTCCATATAAATAATATGCAGCTCTTGTATTCTTCCTGCCGAATTGTGTAAACTCACATTTCCCCACATTTTACCTGTTTGTCAAATTTTGTCCATGACACTATAAGAAATAAGAACAGGAGTAGGATGTCCTTTGAGCATCTCTGCCATTTAATAGGATCATGGCTGATCCAATATTCCTCACATCCATTTTCCTGTATTTTCCCTATAATCCTGATTCCCCTAGTGATCGGAATCTACCTATCTCAGCCTTTTACGTAGACAAAGACTCTGCTCCCACAGCTCTCAGTGGCAAGGAGTTCTAGAGAATCTCAATCCTCTGTGAGAAGAAATTCCTTATCTCTGTCTTAGGCTAAAAGGCAACATCCTCTCAGCAATTACCTTGTCAAGAGACAAGCAAAGATTGTTCACTAGAATTTTGGTTTTAAGTAAGGCTGACTTCAATGGGATGAGGCAGAGACCGTTCACAGGGGTAGGACGCCCTTTGAGCATCTCTGCCATTTAACTGTTCATAATATCCTGGCTGTGGTCTGACTAGTGCCTTGTATAGTTTTAACAAACTCTCCCTACTTCTATACTTTATTTCCTTTGAAATAAAGGCCAAGATTCCATTTACCTTCCCTATCACCTGCTGAACTTAGATGCTAGCTTTTTGCAATTCTGTTCTGTAGTTTTCTGCAGTCTTTCTCCATTTAAATAATATTCATCTCCTGTAAATTTCATGCCAAAATCATAAAGTCATATTTCTGCACATTATATTTTATTTGCCACTCATTTAATCTGACAATATCCCTCTGCAGACTCTTTGTGTCAATCTCACAGCTTGCCTTCTCACCAACTTTTGTATCATGTACAAACTTGGCAATGGTACATTCACTTTGCTCATCCAAGTCATTAGTAGGTATTGTCAATAATTACAGTCCCAGAACTGATCCCTGCAGTCTCCACTCATTCTAGGCAGCCATCCATGGCTAAAAGTTGAGGATTATGTCAAGCCAAAAGAAAATGTGAACAATGCCGCAAGATTAGTGGTAGCACAACAAATTGGGAAAATATTAGAAAGTGGCAAAAGATCAATAAAAAGGAAAGGAATTGGAATATAAGAATAAACTAACAAGAAGCAAGGCAAAACACATTAAAAGTTTTCAGAAGTTTATTAACAGGGAAGTGATTAGCTCAAGTAAATGTTGGTCTCACAGTGGAGGAAAACTGGGAGATTAAATTGGACAATAAGAAAATTAACATGAAAACAAAATCCATAAAAGCATCCCAAGCGTTCTTAAAAGAATCAAGGGACAAAAGGAATGGAAAATCTAAAAGCATATATTACACGAGAGAAAAATCATTAGATAATAATTGGGATTTCAGGTGATGACTTATCTCGTGTATGGAAAGATATGCTTGCAAGAAATTTAGCTACAATTCATAATTGATAGGCCCAAAAGCCTCTCACCCATTGTCCCACCTATCCTTCCCCATTACCTCCCAAGGTCTTAGTCCCATTCTTTGCCTCCATATCAACCCATTTCAACTCAAAGCGCCTCAAGCTTCTCATTGTTCTTCAATGTCTTCATACTCTCTCTATTCCATACTAACTCTGTATGCACCAAATGCACCATCAATTATCCATACAATAACACTGGTAAATTTTTTAAATGCGCATGAAACAAAATAAAATATAGCCAATTAAAGATCCCTTTGAAAAACATTTCCAGTCTGAAATTCTTATCGAAATGCCAATGAAACACAAATGATAAAATTCCCATTAAGGAATCTGTTTGGTCCTCCAAAACCTGTTCAAACAAACAAAATGAGATTGTAAAAATAAAGATGAGGTTCCCTACAACATGGGAAAAGGCCCTTCGGCCCAACAAGTCCACACCAACCCTCCGAAGAGTAACCTACCCAAACCCATTCCCCTTCCCAATGTTTACCCCTAGCTAATACACCTAACACTATGGGCAATTTAGCATGGCCAATTCACCTGACCTGCACATCTTTGGATTGTGAGAGGAAAGCAGAGCACCCAGAGGAAACAATGCAGAATGTGTAAATTCCACACAGACAGTCACTTGAGGTGGGAATCAAACCTGGGTCCCTGGCGCTGTGAAGCAGCAGTACTAACCACTGAGACACTGTGCCACCCCAGTTGAAAGAAAGATAAACATTTCAATTTCGTAAAGCTATCAATGAAACAAAGCTAGCAGTCACTTCAAGTTGAGTAAACACCCCTCCTACAGTGTTGAATCCATTCATTGGCCCTTAACATCAGTCAAGTTTGCAGAATGAGGCCATTTGGCAACTGTATCAACAGAAACAGACTGAACAGCTGGTCAAATCCTTTAAGACTTTTTAACTTTTCTAGCACTATCTCTTTCGTAACATCAGTCAAGTTTGCAGAATGAGGCCATTTGGCAACTGTATCAACAGAAACAGACTGAACAGCTGGTCAAATCCTGTAACTCCCTTTTTCATGACTTTCTGGCTGTGCCTGCACTAGATGGACTGAGGCAGCTCAAGAAGGAAACTCATATTACTTTCTCAAGGGGAATTCAAAATTGTGCCTCAAATGCTGGCCTTGCCATTGATGCTAATATCCCACAAAAGAAATAACTCATGCAAAAGTTATGTTAATGGACTAGTAATCTTGAGATCTGGACAAGTTAAATTCAGATATTTAAATAAATCTACAATACAAAAAAAAACTAACATTTATAGTGATGACCACAATGTTAGCTTTTAATAGTCCGATCTGATCCATTAAAATCTTTTCAGGAAGGAACTCAGCTACTTCTATAGAATCTGATTTTGATGAGTCTCCAGACCGAAAATTTGCTCAAACTTAAGAATGCAGTGATTGCAATGAGGTCAGCCTGGTAGATCTCACAGAATATGAGTTTGATGCTGGGGTTATTAACCTGGTCCAACCTGACCTTGCTATGATACTCCACTTAGTGGACGGATCCCATTTTCCCTTTCGTTGGTCCCTGGAGGGTTTCTTATATTTAGGCATTTTTATTACCCCAGTATTTGGTCAGTTATACAAGGCTAGCTTTGTGCATTTACTGGAAAGGATAAGGCAGGACCTCCAGCGATGGGG
>NC_057714.1:46110441-46124935 GCF_004010195.1 Chiloscyllium plagiosum | reverse complement strand
TTCCCTTGACTTCCTTACAAATATGGTGCACCGAAAGACCAAATTATTTTATAAAATATGGCAGCCCTTCTTGAATTATATGAATACAGATATTTCGGCTATCCTAAAAACGGCTTTTATTTAATTGAGATTACGAACCTGGCTGGTCCGGGGCCCCTTGGGAGAGGAATCCCGCACGAATACGGGTTTTGTTACATTTGATGTTAACACATTCCGAGCATGTATCTCACTACCCAATTTCTGTGTTATCCGCTGTTTTTTTTTTCTCTTTCTCTTATTTGAATAATGTAAGAGACTTAAATATACACTCTGGTTAGTTCTAGGTTAGATTAATAGTTAGTTGAGTTTTGTTTTTTTTTTCCTCAGTATTTTTCTTTTGTTAAATTTTGGTTATTATATATTTAAGATTTAATTGTATATCAATGTTTGTACTTGAGAGTTTTGTTTATTTTTGTAAACTTGTAAAAATGATAAATTTCTAACAAAAATATCTATAATAAAAAACCTGGTCCAACCAGGGAGCCCTGGCTGACAGCTATTAAACAAGAGTGTCAGAGGTTCTGTCCACTCTGAGAGCTGGCTCTGAGGGAGCCAGTTCAGTGTCAAGGACTTCCCACATGCATATAAAGTGTGACTTGGTGACGGGATACAGGCTTCTGTGGAGTTATTTCAAAGAGGAGCATAAAAGAATAGTATGGAAACTTAGGAAGAGGAGGAGGCCAATTAGCCCTTTGAGCCTGTTCCATCATTCAATAAGGCCATGGCTGATCTGTGGCCTAACTCCGTATACCTGCCTCAGGCCTACATTCTTTAATAATTTCACTTAACAAGCATTTGTCTGTCTCAGATTTAAAATTAACAACTGATCTTTCATCTGCTGCTGTTTACCTCTCTCACCCTTTGTGTGTAAGAAAAGGAACAATAACCAATGCCTCTCCAAACTTGCTCCACCATTCAACGTGATCATGTTTGAACATCTACCTCAACTCCACTATCTCACCTGCTCTCTGTGGCCCTTGATCTCTGGAGAAATTACCAATCTATCCAGCCTAGCCTTGAATGATGTCAATAATAGCACATCCACATCTCTCTTGGGTAAACAACTCCAAAGATTCAATGATTTTGAATGAAGAAATGACTAATCATCTCAATCCTAATTGATTGATTCCATATCCTGACTGCCATGTTCTTGATCCCCAATCAGGGGAAAACGCCTCCCTGTATATATCCCATCAAGTTTCTTTACCATCTTGTATGTTTAATTAGATTATCTTTCATTTTTCTAAACTCCAGTAAATATAAGTCCCAATTATTTGACCTCTTATTTTGGAGACCTAAGAATCAATCCAGTAAATCTTCACTCCAAGGCAAGTACATCTTTTCTTAAATATGGAGGCCACAGCTATCTGCACTACTCTTGTGGTCTCACCAAAACACTGTAAAATTCTAGAAAGACCTTATATGTCAGAGCAGTAAAGGCCAAGGTGCTTTCCTAATTGCCATACTTGCATGCTCCATTTTTTTGTTTCTTGCCTGAGTCCAACAACTAGGGGGATAGACAATGAATGCTGGCCCAGCCAACAATGCCCACATCCCATAAGTGAATACAAAAAAAAGTATACACACTTAGACCACCAACATTTAACGATTTAATGCATTTTAAATTGTACACTGCTCAACTATTGTTAATACCAAAGTGAATGCCCTCCCACTTCCCCACATAACATTCCATTACCAGCTTGCTTTCCAATTACTTAATCTGTCTTTATCTCTTAACAGCTTTTTGTGTCTTCCTTGCAGATTACTGTCCCACTATCGTCAGCAATATTGGCCTCTTTTCGTTAGTCTTTAACGTAGATTGAATCACAAAATCACAGAAATGGTTTGGTACATAAGGAAGTCATTTGGCCATCACATCTGCAATAGCTGTCCAGATGAGCATCATGGCTTAGTGCCACTCTCCTTTCTTTTCTCCATACTCTTGCACTTTGTTTATATTTAAATAATCATCCAATGCCTCTTGAATCACTCAATTAAATCTGCTTCCACCACATTTCCAGGCAGTGCACTGCAGATCTGAACAACTTGTGCAAAGGTTTTTTTTCTCACATTATGTTTGTTTATTTTGCAAATCACATGGTGTTGGTGTTAACGTGAGGGTTACCACGACTCAGGCGAGGAGAGAGGTTAGGAAGGAGAGTCCTTCATAGTAATCTCAGCCAATGCGGGAATTGAACCCACAATCCGGTTCCTGGAGCCCTCCAGATCCCTCCACTGTTCCCTCTCATTCTTGATCCTTTAGAGAGTGGGAATGATTTCTCCCAATTTATTCTATCTTTCCCTTTCATGATTTTGAAAATGTGGATCTGTCTAAAGAGAACTATCCCAATGTCTCCAGCCTGTTCTCATAACTGAAGCATCTTACCCCTAAAGCCATTCTTGTAAATCTCTACTATACTGTCTCTAATGCGTTTGTATCCTTCCTATAATGTGGCACCCTGAACTGTACACAATGTTCCAGCTGTGGTCTAACAAGTGTCCTATAAAAGTTCATCATCATCTCCTTGCTCTTGTACATGATGCCTTACTAATAAAACCTAGGATACTGTATGTTTTGTAAATTGTAAATAGTAGAGTGAGGCCTCAGTCTTGATCCTTGAGACATTTCACTGGTCACAAGTTGCCAAATTGAAAATGCCCCATTTATCCCTACTCTCTGATTTCTGTCCATTAGCCAAACATCTATCTGTTCTACTTTTTTACCCTGAACTCCATGAGCACTCAACATGAATATTAATCTTTTGTAAGAGACCATATTGAGTTGATTCTTAGCTGTTTAGCAGTTAGCATATCCCTTGATTAAATACTTATCCAATGTGTCCCAATGATCCTGAAGTATTTGCCTTTTGTGCTCCAAACCCACACCAGGTCCTGAGAAGTAGTTGCAGAAAGAAAGTAGTTACTGCTTCTCACCTCTCCTGCTCCCAGCAACATGTCAGAGTTTGCTGGGATGCCTTCCACAGATCAGCAACCATGTGGAAACATTATCATTTTTGACTTTCGCCCTTCCATTATGCTACATCATTACAGAATGGAATCTTCATGGTATAGAATTTTGGACTTCCAAGGAAATTATGCTGGATAAAATAGGTCCAGATTTTTCATTCTTTCATTGTGAACAAGAATAATACGTAGCTCAGTATCTGATTATAAAATGGAATTGTTGAGTCTGCAGCTAAATAAATGTATAAGGTCCTTACTGTATGTTGCACCCCTGTAGTTGTAGAGAATATTTTAAGCAGTTCAAAAAACCTGGGCATTAGACTTGGCAGTGCAAGATTTTGATTGCCTTTTAAATATTATAATTGTACCAGCTCCCTCACTTCCTCTGGCAGCTCATTCCATATACGCACCACCCTCTGAGTGAAAAAAGTTGCCCCTAAGGTCCCTTTTAAATTTTTCCCCTCTCACTCTAAACCTATTCCCTCTAGTTCTGGACCCCCCCTCCAACTCAGGGAAAAGATCTCATCTATTTATCCTATCCATGCCCCTCATGATTTTATAAACCTCTATAAGGTCAACCCTAAGCCTCCAACGGTCCAGGGAAAACAGCCCCGACCTATTCAGCTTCTCTCTACAGCTCAAATCCTCCAACCCTGGCAGCATCCTTGTAAATCTTTTCTGAACCCTTTCTGGTTTCACAACATCCTTCCAATAGGAGGGAGACAAGAAATGCACACAATATTCCTACAGTGGCCTAACCAATGACCTATACAGCCACAACATAACCTCCCAATTCCCATCCTCAATGCACTGAACAATAAAGGAAGGGATATGGGCTGGGTGCTGGCAGGTGAGACTAGATTGGGTTGGGATATCTGGTCGGCATGGATGGGTTGGAGCAAAGGGTCTGTGTCCAAGCTGTACATCTCTATGACTCTATACAATCAGGTCATGCCTGTGGAAGAATGAGAAAGGGGATGGTGGGGGAGAGCTCTAATCAGGAGGCAATATCTTCCCAGGATGCTCAGGGAGTATTCTCCTACATGAATCTCAGTGATAATGTTTGAGATCTGCAGTTTGGTGAAGATGCCGTCACTGAAATCTCCAACTTCCACAGCTACCTTTTGGCAGCAAGTTCCTGATAATCTAGATGATTATTCTGATTGATTTTATTCTGATTGATACTGGAACAATATGAAGGTTACAGGGGCATCACTGGTTAACTGATTTAAGTTCCTTACTTTTAGTGGTTTTGTATTAAAAGAGATGTATTTATACATTTTGTAATTAAGGGAAAGTAGCCATATTAATTATTCGCAGCTGTAATTTTTTTAATAACCATTCATACAGATGATGATGACACATAATTACAAATCTATCTCACTCAGACCATGTGGCAACATTGTAAACTAAATCTATAGCCCTGTTGAGGTTTCTTGCTGGGTTACAGCAAGAAAATTAACCCAGAATATTAGCAAATTAAATTGTGGGAATGATAACCAGAGACATGGGTTCAAACTAGCAAAATGAAATTTTGGGAGTGATGTCAGGAAATGGTGATTAAAAAGTGAATAACGTGTTGAATAAATGTTTAGAAATATTAATGGGAGACAGAATCAATGGAATAATCTCTGTAACAATCTGATGCTGTAGTTGCTGGGATGTAATGGTGGTGGAGGAGGTTTTGCAGGGCTCTGGGACACTAGCCCCTCTCTTGCTAATATGATTAATTTGACTAAGTAGCGTTCCCAATCAGTAATTATCTTACAGTCCCCTACTCCATTAATGGTAATGCCATTTCTTTCCCTGACAGCCGTATTAATGAGCTTTGAAATTTAAATGATTCTGTCTATTTCACTACTTGTTCTGCTAAAAAGTGCACTTGTGTTTATCCAGTCGTGATTAATTGAAATTCTGATGACATGCATCTTTTGATTTGCAGGCTATCCCACTCAACTGCATTCCTGTTCCACGTATTTTTATTTGTTTTATAAAACCAGGTTTTCCCTTTATTATTTCTATGGAAACCCATCTACTACATTGATGATAATAAGGGTAATTTTCTATTAAGTGCACAGCTTTTACACTCTTCACTTGCATTCTGACCACTGTTAATGCTCATTTGTTAATTAGTCATTTATCTGGTAGTGGCCTGCTGGTGAAAGCAAAAAATCTGCATCAAAGTTGTTGTCATTATACTTTGATTTTGCTACTCTTAAATATTGCATTAAAAATGATAGAAAATCAGTTGAATACTTGACATGCTAATTGAGATTTTGGAAGTAATTTCTGACATAATGCTTTAGTACTGCCAAGGAAAATTTTAATGCAGAAAATGAATTTTGTTTTTAAGATTAGGGAATAAAAAGGTTCTTGCAGATAAGTCATTCAAAACTTACGTTCAGGTTGAGCCTGAACAAAAGGATTTGATTTTGATTGGGAGTGTTTTATGTACTTCATTGTCATAACCAGGGTAAGTTGCTGTCAACTCTTGTACCTTCAGAGGCAGCTTACACTTAGACTCATAGAATCACAGAGATGTACAGCATGGAAACAGATCCTTCAGTCCAACTCAGCCATGCGACTAGATATCCTAACCTAATCTAATTCCATTTGCCAGCACTTGGCCCATACCCCTCTAAACCCTTCCTCGTCAATGACCCATCCAGATGCCTTTTAAATGTTGTAATTGTACCAGCCTCCACCACTGCCTTTTAAATGTTGTAATTGTACCAGCCTCCACCACTCCCTCTGGCAGCTCATTCCATTCACCCTCTGCGTGAAAAAGTTGCCCTTTAGTTCCCTTTTTAAAGTTTTTCCCTCTCACCCTAAACCTATGCCCTCTGGTTCTGGATTCCCTCACCCCAGGGAAGAGACTTTGTCTATTTATACTATCCAAGTCTCTCATGCTTTAATAAACCCCTATAAGGTCACCCCTCAACCTCTGACGGTCCAGGGAAAGCAGCCCCAGCCTATTCATCCTCTCTCTGTAGCTCAAATCCTCCAATCCTGGCAACATCCTTGTAAATTTTTTCTGAACCCTTTTAAGTTTCACAACATCCTTCCTATAGGAGGAAGACCAGAATTGCATACAATATTCAAAAAGTGGCCTAACCAATGTCCTGTACAGCTGTAAGATGATCTCCCAACTCCTATACTCAATGCTCTGACCAGTAAAGGCAAGCATACCAAACAATTTCCTCACTATCCTATCTACTTGCAACTCCACTTTCAAGGGACTATGAATCTGCACTCCGAGGTTCGGCAACACTCCCCAGGACCTTACGATTAAGTGAATGAGTCCTCTCCTGATTTGCCTTTTCAAAATGCAGCACCTCACATTTATTTAAATTAAAATTTCATCTGCCACTCCTCACCCCAATGGCCCATCTGATGAAGATCCTGTTGTACTCTGAGGTAACTTTCTTCACCGTCCACTACACTTCCAATTTTGGTGTCATCTGCAAACTTATTAACTATACCTCCTATGTTCACATCCAAATCATTTATATAAATGATGAAAAGTAGTGGACCCAGCAACAATCCTTGTGACACACCACTGGTCACAGGCATCCAGTCTGAAAGGCAAGACTCCACCACCATCCTCTGTCATCTATCTTCAAGCCTTGTTGTAAAATAACTCATGTAGGGCAGGCGAACATACTGAAGGAAGAGCAACCACAATCCAATCATGGCCCACAGTAATGCTGTCAAGTCAGGGTCAGTAGTTCTACTGCCCCCGGTTCCATCTTAATGTAATCTTTCCTTAGAAAAGAAAATAACTTGTTTGTTTTTTGGTTAGACTGCAGAAAGCTCTTCAAAACTTCAGCTCAATGTTGATTAATTTCCCGAGGGTTCTTCAAAATGGTGATTGGCCTCTCATTAACAAATTCAAGATGCCTTAGGCAAACGCAGGTATTAAAGGATGTTTTGATGGATTTAGATGATAGCCCATTGCATAAAAAAGCAATGAGTGCAGGCTGTTGCAGAATAAAAGTATTAGCAGTGGTTTAGTTCACTGTAATTAAACTTCAGAATCAGAAAGTTGTGAGTTCAAATACCATTTCAAAGATTTGAGGGATAATTTGACATCATCCCAACCCGCTTTGTTGCATTTCCAGTCGGCGTGCATATATGTGTATGTAGTCCATTGCCTCCATACTCACTCCAAACCAGTCACCATAATACAGGCTGGGAGCTAAAGGTGAGTAAGGTTCCGAAAGGTTATCAGCCCTTAGTCATCTTGAAAATCTTAACAGACCAATCAAGGGTCTCAAACTGCTTCACTGCCATATTACATGGGTCACGGAAGGCAGGAGAGTGGGGATGGCCATTGCTTCATTAAAGTTGGTGAAAAGGCAGGAAGGAAGGTGGGAACCCTTATCTGACATCGTATCCTCTTTGTGTCTTCCTGTCTAACCTTCAAAAGCTGCCTCTCCAACCCCACCCTGAGTACTCATTCACCCTCACCCAAGAAGGGACATCTAGGGTCCATGTCACTTCTTGGGTGGTGGGCTCCTTGTGGCACCAGTAGTGACAGACTTGCACTGTAAGAGCTGCCAGCTACTGAGAGGTGAAAGTCTGACCCTTAGCAAAAAGGAAACCTGCAGAGCATCAACATAATCCTATTTCCTGACAATGGTGGGGTGGGGAGGTGCAGAGCAGGATTGCAGTATTCCCTGTCACTCTGCCCTGTTAGCCACCTCCCCCCGCTACTGAAAAATCCAGCATTTATCACAGATGTGATGGCCTAGTACAGAATGAGTGTGGTCACACCACACCAGAGATACACTCCATCAGGAATGGCGGCTGTTGTCAGGATTTGCTGTTCAGAAGTCGGCAGCTCCACTAGAATGACTTTTGATGGTGTGTGGAGGAATCATGCTGGATGGCAGAGAATATGGGCAGGATGATCCTAAAAGAACTTGCCTGTTGATGTCCCATTCATTGGCAAAGCCATCCATTGCCTTCAAACTGTGCAGCTCATCCCTGAGGCTACTTAGCCATAGTGACCATTACCATGGTATCCAGGCAGCAGCTTGTGAAAGGGGTCATTAGCCCCAACAGGCTACTTTCACTTCAGGGTTTCATCTACTTCTTGGAGAGTGTCCTTGGAGAAAGAGAAGGCGTTTCTGCTGCTCTGGGTCGGACTTTCTGTGACCAGTAAGGTACATCATCACCTATAAAATAAAAGTTTAATTTACATTTACTGCTCTTCTTTTGGAATCTTGATTTTTGTTAGAATATTCCTTAGGATCTGTTTGCAATAATTTTCTTTGATTTGGTTATTTTCAAAATGGTCGCAGGAGGATGGTAACAATAAGCTACCCCGACTACAATCCACCAGTGCCTGCTATCCACGGCCCAATACAACTGTATGAGGCAGGTCTGATTCCTTCTTTGGAAAGTTCCGGCCTTCATGATTGTAAATTAAATAAATTACCTACAAAAAAGACATTTTAAAAAATCCTTGATATATTTCTGAAAAAGAGAAAAATATATATGTGTGATGTGGTTCAATTATGGATAAGAAAAGGGCTCATTTGGTTCTAATGGCCTTTTCTGATCATGTTGAAATATATTTCATAAATTGCTAGTAATGCAATAGTATTACCCAAATGAAGCAAGATCAGACATATTTGTGTGTGTATGTGTGTGTGTCTGTCTGTGTATGTATGAAAATGTGTGTGTGTTTGTGTGACCATGACCATAAAAAATAGGAACAGAAACAGGCTGTTCAGCTCCTCAAGCCTGCTTCACCATAAAATAGTATCATGGCTGATTTTCTGACATTCCTGACATCTACTTTCCTGTTCTTTCCTTGTAACCTTGGATGTTACATGTGTTTGTGTCTCTATACGTATATGTGCCTTTTTATGTTTGTGTGTTTGTATGTGTATGTGTGTGTGCATGTGTGAGCATTTGTGTGTGCCTGTGTGTGTGTCAGTACATATTGGATGTGTCATTTTGCAGCTGATAGCAGAAAAGTTATTCAAAAATGTCCTTTGTCATGTCACCTTGAAGTGAAAGCAAATGAAGCATTTCCAGTAATGTAAGAAACTGTGAAAGCAATATGCTTGCTGGGGTAGTTAATTCATGAATCTGAGTTGTAGCCTGCAGATATTTTGAGACATAACCAGAAAATTGACAGTGTCTCTGAAGAGCAGGGCAATTAATTTAAGACCATGTTATAAACAATTCCAGACTGTGATAAATGATCACATTTGAAACTGGATGGGAGTGAGGAACATTATCCTTCAGACAAATATGAAACAAGAATTACCTTGATACAAAGTCCCAGACAGGAGAAAGGGATGGGGATCACAGTAAACTTGACACCATTTGCTGAACAGGATGTGCGTTGGAAGAATTAGAGAACATTGACATGAAATGTGTTATGAAGCTGATGCACTGAGCTAATATTTACTCCGTACGATGTAGTTTTACTGTATTAAGAAAGGAAGAAAATGGCTCACACTGAGACTATAAACAGGAGTTATTTTCAAAAGGATTACAATAATTTACAAAATAAGGGATAAGCACGTAAAATTAAAATGCATGGGATTGGGGTAGAGTACTGACATAGATAGAGAACTGGTTGGCAAACAGGAGCAAAGAGTTGGAAGAAATGAATCTTTTTCCAAGTGGCAGCCAGTGACTAGTGGGTTACTGCAGGGATCAGTGCTTGGTCCCCCCCATTCACAAGATGTATCCATGGTTTCAATGAGGGAATGAAATGTAATATCTCCATGTTTTCAGATGAGATGAAGCTGGATGGGAGGGTGAACTGTGAGGAGGATACAGACATGCTTCAGTGTAATTTTGATAGGCTGGGTGAGCGCATGGCAGATAAAGTATAATGTGAATAAATTAGTTATTACCCTCTTTGGTAGCAAAAACAGGAAGGCATTGTATAACTAGATCTGGGTGTCCTTGTACAGCAATCGCTGAAAGTAAGTATGCAGGTATGTTGCAAACACACAAATGGTATGATGGCCTTCATAGTAAGAGGATTTCAGTACTGGAGCAGGGATGTCTTAATGCAATTGTAAAGGGCCTTGGTGAGACCACACCTGAAGTATTGTGTGCAGCTTTGGTCTCCTTATCTGAGGAAGCTTGTTCTGACTATGGAGAGAGTGGAAGAGTTATCATAGGAATATCGGACTGATTCCTATGATAACAGGACTGATATATGAAGAGAGATTGACTATATTGACTGGAGATCAGAAGAATGAGGGAGCATCTCATAGAAACCAATAAAATTCTATGATTTGGAGGTGGCAATGTTAGACTGGGGTGTGCAAAGTTAAAAGTCACACAACACCAGGTTATAGCCCAACAGGTTTATTTAGAAGCACTGCTTTTGAAGTGCTGCTCCTTCATCAGGTGGTTGTAGAATATAAGATTGTAAGACAGAATTTATAGCAGATGTTTACAGTGTGATGCAACTGAAATTATATATAGAAAAAGACCTGGATTGTTTGTTAAGTCTCTCATCTTTTAGATCTTATCCTTCACAACAACCTGATGAAAGCTAGTGCTTCCAAATACACCTGCTGGACTATAACTTGATAAAATTTTAAAAGGACTAAACAGGGTAGAATTCAGGAAGGATGTTCCTGATGACTGGGGAGTCCCAAACTAGGAGTCATATTCTAAGGATGTGCTGTAGACATTTTAGGACAGAGATGAGGAGAAATTGCTTCACCCAGAGGGTAGTGAGCCAGTGGAATTCACTTCCATAGAACGTAGTTGAGGTTAAAACATTAAATGTTTTCTCGAAGGAGTTAGTTACAAATTACACAACACCAGGTTATAGTCCAACAGGTTTATTTGGCAGCACTAGCTTTCAGAGTGTTTCTCCTTCATCAGATGGTTGTGGAGGATAAGATCATGATCACTGAATTTCTAGACAAAGGAGTCCAGTGTCATGGAGATGTGATACATTAAACAATTTTAGATTAAATCTTTCATCTTTTAAAATTGGCTATGCTGGTTTCTTTCTTTGATATGTAAATTCCAGAACTTCTTTTAAATTACATTCTTGAGACAGTTCAGCTTTTTCTACATTTAGGTGTGAAGTCTGTCTGTGTCCCAATGTTTAGTCCGACTGACTGACAGGCCCTCTGCATAGTTTTACAGAGTGATACTGGACTCTTTTGGCTATAAATTCTGTGATCATGATCTTATCCTCCACAACCACTTGATGAAGGAGCAGTGCTCCGAAAGCTAGTGCTTCCAAATAAACCTGTTGAACTATAACTTGGTGTTGTGTGATTTTTAACTTTGTCCACCCTAGTCCAACACGGGCACCTCCAAGTCATAGAAGGAGTTAGATATAGTTCCTAGAGGTCATGGGTTTAAAGGGCATGGAGAGCAATGGGAACAGGGTATGGAGTTGGATGATCAGCCATGATCACTTTGAATGGAGAAGTAGGCTCGAAGGGCTGAATAACCCACTCCTGTGCCTTATTTACGATGTTTCTATTATGCACTCTAGAGAATAACATTAGATTCATTCCACAATAAAACACCACCTCTCATTTTAATGAGATATCAATCAGCGATGAGCCTGAAGCTATGTTTAAATTAAAATTTGTGGAAGATGACCAAAGTCTTGTGTCATATTTGTCCATGGCAGACTTCCAAGCAAAGAATTTTCTTAAAGTGGCTGCATAAAAAATAAAGAAAGAAGATGAAGAAGAACCTATATTTCTGTAAAACCTTTCACATCCTCTGGATGTCCTAAAACATTTCATAGATAATTCATTTTTGTTGAAGACCAATCACTGTTTTCACACAGGCAAGCAGAAAAGCCAACTTGCATATTGCAAGGCCCCATAAATTCCCAGGAGATTAAAAAAAGCAATTGTTTTAAACAGTGATGTTAATTGAGGTTAAAAAAAAGGTGTTGGTCAGTGCAGCAGGAGAAATACCTGAATAGACTGTTGATTCTTTGGTTTATTTAATGGTGAGCAATAGAATGAGTAGAATCAAGAAAGGAGAAAAAGCGAATATCATCCAAATTTGCAGGTAATCAATATAGAAGAAAATGTTTCCGCTCTTAATGTACACTGTAACAGATGATTTTATAACTGCAAGAGCTTTATGATGAGAAATTATTTGTAATGATATGTAAGGACAAATCCAAGCACAATGAAGGTTTTAGTACTGGCGGATTTTAATTTTCCAAACTCATTGACTGGGACTACCATAGTGGTAAAGGTTTGGATGGTGAAGAATTTGTTAAATGTGTTCAGGAAATTTCTTTATCAATATGTGAATGCTCCTACTAGCGGAGCAAAACTAGACCATCTTTTGAACAGTAAGGCAAGGCAGGTGACTGAAGTAAAAGTGAGGGAACACTTCAGGTTTAGTGATCGTGGAACAGGGTAAGCCTTCCACAAATGTTAAAGTTATTAATTGAAGCAAGGCAAATTTTAATGGCATAAGACAAGAACTTTAAACGCTGATTGGAGTAGACTGTGTGCAGGTAAAAGGATGTCTGACAATTGGGAGGCTTTCAAGTGTGTGATGACGAGAGTTCAGAGGCATTACCTTCCTGTTAGACTGAAGGGTAAGGCTGGTGAGATGAAGGAACAATGGATTAATAAAGATATTGAGTTTCTAGTCAGGAATGAAAGAGAATCTTATTTTAGATATAGTCAACATGGTTCAATTAAATCTACGAATCATCATAAAGAGTGGAGGGGCATTCTTATGAAAGAAATCAGGAAGGTAAAGAGGGGATAGGAGATAGCATTGGCAGGTATGGTTAAGGATAATCCAAAGGGATTCTACAAATAAGTTAAGAGCAAGAGAGAAACGAGAGAGAGGATAGGGCCCCTTAAAGATCAAGGAGGTTATCTTTGTGTTGAACCCCAGAAGATGGGAGAGATACTAAATGAATATTTTGCATCAGTTTTAAATGAAGAAAGAAATAGAGGCTAAGAAATGTAGAGAAATACATTTTGATGCTTTAAAACAATTCACATTACAGAAGAGGAAATTCAGAGGTCTCAGAGAATCTAAAGGTGGATAAATCTCTGGGACATGATCTAACATAACTTACAACATTGTGTGAAGTAAAGGAAGAAATTGTGATACCCCTTGCAGAAATACTTGCATCATCTATAACTATGGGTGAGGTGCCTGGTGACTGGAAGGTAGCTAATGTTATACCTTTGCTTAAGAAAGGTTGTAAGGAGAAATCGGGAATTATAGACCTGTGAGTCTGACTTTGGTTGTGGGTAAATTGTTGGAGGTGATTTTAAAAGACAGGTTTATGGACATTTAGAGAGGCAAAAATTGATTCGGGATAGTCAGCATGGTTTTGCCTGAGGAAAATTGTGTCTCATAAGCTGGTTGAGTTTTCTAAGGATGTTACCAAAAAGATTAATGAGGGCAGACAGTAGATGTTGTTTACCTGAACTTTAGTAAAGCTTTAAACAAGGTTTTTGTTTACAGCAGAGAGCAGTGGTATCTGGGCAGAAGTGAGGTCCCGAAGCACAGAGGCTGTTGGGAAGGTTAGTGAGTGCTATTTAAATAGATGTGTTCATGCCACAGATTCAGGAGATTACACCACAGTTTGAAGAGGGTGGAGACACGGCAAACTGATTCAGTGTGCTGCGTGCAGGGAGGTCAGGGACACTGATGGTGTCTCTGGCTCCTATAGCTGTGGAAAGTGTGTGAAGGAGCATGTTGCAGTACTGAAGAAAGAACTAGATGACCTCAGGCTCATCCGAGACAATGAGAACTTTCTGGACAGGACGTTCAGTGAGGTCATTACACCGAGCATACCAGAAGAGAGATGGGAGATGATGATGAGGAAGGAAGAGATGATTCAAGTACAAGAGACCCTGGGGGAAGTACCTCTCATGAACAGGTCGACTCTCTTGGAAACTGTTGAGACAGACGGCACTGCCAATCCGAGAGGCGGACAGGTCTGACAATCGAAAATTGGTGTGGAGGCAGAGCCGAGGAATCAGACATCATGCAGAGCCGTGGTAATAGGGGACTCTATAGTGAGAGGAACTGAAAGGGGTTTCTGCGGCAAAAGGCAGGATTTGAGGATGGTGTTTTGCCTTCCTGGTGCCAGGATTCAGGACGTCACGGACAGAGTGCAGGAATTCTCAAGGGCGAAGTTGAGGAGCCAGAGGTGGTGGTGCATGTCGGCACAAATGATGTCGGGAAGAAGAGGAATGACATTCTACAGCAGGACTTCAGAGAACTTGGAAGAAGGCTGAAAAGTAGGACTTCCAGGGTGGTTATCTCCAGTTTGCTTCCAGTTCCCCAGGCTGGAGAGGGCAGGAACAGGGAGATAATGGACTTGAATGTGTGGCTGAGGAACTGGTGCAGGAAGCAAGGGGTATGTTTTGCGGTAAGGATAAATTATACTAGAGGGATGGGTTGCACCTTAATCGGTGGGGAACCAGCATTCTGGCAGGCAGGTTTGTCACTGCAACACAGGTGTGTTTAAACTAAGTAGTTG
>NC_057714.1:46051378-46109941 GCF_004010195.1 Chiloscyllium plagiosum | reverse complement strand
AGGGCACATGGTATTGGGGACAAAATACTGACTCGGATTGAAAATTGACTGGCTGACAGGAAGCAAAGAATAATGATAAACAGGTCCCTTTCGGAATGGCAGGCAGTGACCAATGGGGTACCACAAGGTTCGGTGTTGGGACCGCAGCTGTTTACAATATACATTAATGATATAGATGAAGGTATTAAAAGTAATACTAGTGAATTTGCTGATGACACAAAGCTGAGTGGCAGGGTGAAATGTGAGGAGGGTGTTATGAGAATATAGGGTGACTTGGACAGGCTAGGTGAGTGGACGGATGCATGGCAGATGCAGTTTAATGTGGATAAATGTGTGGTTATCCACTTTGGTGGCAAGAATAGGAAGGCATATTACGATCTAAATGGAGTCAAGTTAGGTAAAGGGGAAGTACAACAAGATCTAGGAGTTCTTGAACATCAGTTAATGAAAGCAAGCATGCAGGTACAGCAGGCAGTGAAGAAAGCTAATGGCATGCTGGCCTTCATAACAAGATGAATTCATTATAGGAGCAAAGAGGTCCTTCTGCAACTGCACAGGGCCCTAGTGAGACCACACCTGGAATATTGTGTGCAGTTTTGGTCTCCAAATTTGAGGAAGGACATTCTGGCTATTGAGGGACTGCAGCGTAGGTTCATGAGGTCAATTCCCGGGATGGCAGGACTATCATACGTTGAAAGATTGGAGCGATTGGGCATGTATACACTTGAGTTTAGAAGGATGAGAGGGGATCTGATTGAAATGTATAAGATTATTAAAGGATTGGACACTCTGGAGGCAGGAAACATGTTTCCGCTGATGGGTGAGTCCAGAACCAGAGGACACAGTTTAAAAATAAGGGGTAGGCCATTTAGAACAGAGTTGAGGAGAAATTTCGTCACCAGAGAGTGGTGGGTGTATGGAATGCTCTGCCCCAGAAGACAGTGGAGGCCAAGTCTCTGGATACTTTTAAGAAAGAAATGGATAGAACTCTTAAAGATAGAATTAAGGGTTATGGTGATAAGGCAGGAACAGATACTGATTGTGAATGATCAGCCATGATCATAATGAATGGTGGTGCTGGCTCGAAGGGCCGAATGGCCTACCCCTGCACCTATTGTCTATTGTTCCACATGGTAGACTATTTATTGAAGTTAGGTCACATGAGATTCAGGGTAAGCTTGCCAATTGGATATATAATTGGCTTCATGGCAGGAGACAGAGTAATGGTGGTTGGTTGCTTTTCAGAGTGAAGGCCTGTGGCCAGCGGTGTTCCACAGGGGTTGGTGCTGGGTCCTCTTTTGTTTGTCATTTATATAAATGATTTGGATGAGAATGTAGAAGGCATGGTTAGTAAGTTTGCGGATAACACCAAAGTTGGTGGCATAGGAGACAGTGAAGGAGGTTTTCTAAGGCTACAAGGGGATCTTGATCAAATGGGTCAATGGGCCAAAAAATAACAGAAGGAATTCAATCTGGATAGGTGTGAGGAATTGCAGTTTGGTACAATAAACAAGAGTAGTGGTTATACAATTAATGGTAGGGCCTTTGGTAGTGTTGTAGAACAGAGGGACTTCGGGACCTTAAGGTACATAATTCTTTGAAGTTTGCGTCACGTATAGACAGGGTGGTTAAAAAGACATTTGGCACGCTTGCCTTCATTGCTCAGTATAGAATTTGGGAAATCATTTTGAGATTATACAGGACATTGGTGAGGCCTCCACTGGAATATTGTGTCCAATTCTAGTCGCCCAGTTATAGGAAGGATATTATTAAGTTGGAGATGGTTCAGAAGACATTTACCAAGATGTTGCCAGGTATGGAAGTTTTGAGTTATAAAGAAAGGCTGGATAGGCTGGCACTTTTTTCTCTGGACTGCAGGAGGTTGAGGGGTGACCTGATAGAATATTATGAAATAATGAGGGGTGTAGGTAGAGTTAATGGTAGTTGTCTTTTCCCTAGAATAGGGGATTTCAAGACTAGGGGGCACAGGTGAGAGGAGAGAGATTTAAAAAAGAAATGAGAGGCAAATGTTTTACACAGAGGGTGGTTCGTGTGTGAAATAAACTTCCTGGGGAAGTGGTGGATGTGGTACAATTACAACATTTAAAAGAGATTTGGATAAGTATATGAATAGGAAAGGTTTGGAGGGCCAGGAGCAGGCAGGTGGGACTCGTTTAGTTTGGGATTATGTTCAGCATGGACTGGTTGGACCAAAGGATATGTTTCTGTGCTGTATGACTCTATGACACTTTCTTCAGCCTATCTTATTGTAGGTATTAATCCATTCATTTTAAATAGGTAATTGCTTCACTAAAATAGCAGACACAGGAAAATCAAATGAGTATGCTAAATGCTCATCAGCTAACATTACCAATTGTAAATTCTAGCCTTTAGTTCTTAATTCCAGTAAAGAGATATTTCAGATTGACTTTGTGAGGCATGTACAAAGCTCCTCATCAATTTGCTGTGAATTCTATTCTTCACCAATGTTAGTCTATCATGGGCTTGTGTTTCTTCAAGATTTCCTCACATTATGTGTGGATGTTTTATTTGATGCTGGTGATTAAAATCCAAAACAGTTGTGCAGCTGTCACAGGATGTCTATTAGAATTGTAGAAATATAGATTGATAAAGCATAGAAAGAGCCTATTGAGCTTGAGCTGGCTTTTTGAAAGAGCAATTTATTTCCATTTGTCTGCCTTTTCTACATTGCTTTGTATTGTTTTTTACTGTAAGTATTTATCTCAATATCTTTGAAAGTATTTACTTCCACTACCCTTTCAGGTAGAGCATTCTAGATCATAATAATTCACTGGGTAAAAGGAATTCTCTCAATGTTGCCAAATATTGTAAATCAGCATCACCTGGTTACCAAACCTTCTGCCAACAGAAGAAGCTTTCTTTAATTAGCTCTACCGAAACTGTTCTTGACTGTGAATATTTCCATTCAAAACCTTACAAAACCTTTTCTGTTCTAAAGTTAACTCCAGCTTCTCTAGTTTCACCAAGTTAGTGAAGTTTCTCCTCCATAGTACTGTTCCAATGAACCTCTTCTGTCCTGTCCTGTCTCTCAGGATTTGAAACTCTGGCAGAAGTCTGGTGCCCAGAGTGTAACACATGGTGTTCCAATTTGAGCATAAGCAATGATTTAAACACACAGACCCTTGCTTCTATGTCTCTCTTCATAAAACCAGAGATTCTGTATGTATTTTGATGGTGTTCAAAACTTGTGCCATTTTCAACAATTTGTGCGCTTTTTAAGAAATTAGGATCCTTGAAACAGAAGTAGTATTTTCTGTACAGTGTAAAATCTTCATGGAACTGCTGCTACAGCAGTGATGAGAGTTCTCTAACACACTGGATGTTGTCACCACAAGCTCCTGGTTATTCATTCTGTGGCATCAATAAACTGCCTGAAACTGTCACAGATTGAATTTTTTTTTGGGATGGAGAGGGGTCACTGGCTGGGCCAGCATTTATTGCCTGTCTATTTAACTCATGCATCATAGCTAAATAAACTGTTGCTTCTCGATAAACTATCTTAAAATTGCTTAGCCTGAGTCAACTGTCTATTTTAAGCAAATGTGATTCCTGAATCCTAACTCTTACAGCATAGAAACTTTAAATCACATCCACTATTTGACAGGAAATTTTATCAATATATATCCTCCTCCTAAATTCTGTTCTTATTTTTCTCACTATTCATTGCAGTTATGAAACTTGTGTGTATCTTTCCACATTTGAAATTATGGACAGAATTTTTTCCTCCCATAGTGTGATGTGAGGAGCAGTGAGAACAATGTGAAAATATGGAGAGAAAGAAAAAAAAATCTGAATCTTGAAATTAAGAAATATTTTCAAATGTTCCCCTCAAGCCATAAACCATGATTTCAAAATCACACCATTGTGTGGTGTCTATTTCCATGCATGTGCATGTCGTTAAGACTCAGTCCCCTTATTTGTACGCCACTTCCAACTTCCCAACTGTAGTCGATGAGCCTTAGTGCGATGTCTGTGCAGTGACAAAGTTAGACTGAGTGTGGCCTTTTGAGTGCGATGTAGAAGGAGTGAGGATGGTAATACTTAGCCTTGCAATTGGATGGCATGGTGGCTCAGTGGTTAGCACTGCTGCCTCACAGCGCCAGGGACCCAGGTTCAATTCCCGCCTCAGACAACTGTCTGTGTGGAGTTTGCACATTCTCCCCGTGTCTGCGTGGGTTTGCTTCGGTTTCCTCCCACAGTTCAAAGATGTGCAGGTTAGGTGAATTGGCCATGCTAAATTGCCCATAGCGTTGGGTATAGGGGAATGGTTGCTCTTTGAAGGGTCGGTGTGGACTTGTTGGGCTGAAGGGCCTGTTTCTACACTGTAGGGAATCTAATCTAATCAGAATGCAGAACATCTTTATTGCTGCAGTGTGTGGCCATCCTGCTTCACTTGGGACACAGCACTGACCTGGCCTGCCCAGATGACATGGTCTCCTATGGCAGTCAGCTGGGAAAAGGACCATCCTTTTCACCACCACCCTGTCCACCAACACCTCCAGGTGCATGAGGAAAGGCAGAAGTGCTAATCTCCTGGTGTTCCTGCCATATTTAGAGCCCATCTGCAGACTATTTGAGGTGCTGCAAGCCAGGAACAAACCTCACATTGTGCTGTTCAGCCATTAATGTCAAGAGGAAAGGAAAGCTTTCTCTCGGTTTCACAGACAGACACCTGGAGGTGTTGGTGGACAGGGTGGTGGTGAAAAGGATGGTCCTTTTCCCAGCTGACTGCCGATGTTGCCTGGAATGGAGTGGAAGTCGTACGAGGATAGGTTGAGAGTTCTCGGCCTTTTCTCGTTGGAACGGCGAAGGATGAGGGGTGATTTGATAGAGGTTTATAAGATGATCAGGGGAATAGATAGAATAGACAGTCAGAGATTTTTTCCCTGGGTACAACAGAGTGTTACAAGGGGACATAAATTTAAGGTGAAGGGTGGAAGGTATAGGGGAGATGTCAGGGGTGGGTTCTTTACCCAGAGAGTGGTGGGGGCATGGAATGCGCTGCCTGTGGGAGTGGCAGAGTCAGAATCATTGGTGACCTTTAAGCGGCAATTGGATAGGTACATGGATAGGTGCTTAAGCTAGGACAAATGTTCGGCACAACATCGTGGGCTGAAGGGCCTGTTCTGTGTTGTATTGTTCTATGTTCTATGTTCTGTTACTTGTGAAAGGTACCCCTGAGACATGTTGGACAACTAATGAGATAAAGAGCAGAGAAAAGTCACTCTGAACCAAACTGGACTGGGGACCAGGAATCTCACTTGAGAAAACAATAACTGGAAATGGAAATATTCCTCTTTCATCCTGCATACTTGATTCAGATCATTTATATATATATATATATATATACACACACACATATCAAATATTGTATCCTGAACATTTCTGAATGGCTGAAATTGGTCTTGTACAGTCATGCATAACACTTGATAACATATTGGGAGCTGTCCAACATTCCAACTGAAAAGAAATTTGAACAGTTTGCAAAGTGAGTTGCCAATTCAGTCTGAGACTGTTGAATGCACCATTACAGGATGAAAGGACATCAACCTGAAATGTTGGGAGGGATTTTCCAATCCTTGCCCTGTTAAGAATACTGCAGGTGGGTGAACTTCACTGGGAGAAGAGGTAAAAATTCAGATTCTTGTCTTTGAGTTAAACTTCAGTGATTAGATTCTCCTGTTTCAGGAAGCAGGGCAACAGTCTCATTAATGGGTGTCAAGAAGTTTATCTTGCATGAACTAGAGTCTCATTACAATTACACCGCATTGGATTTAACTTCACTTTCCCAATTAACTCTAGCTAATTGAGAAACTCGGACCTTCAGATAACCTATAGTGAATATTGGATATGTACCCAGTGAGCTGCAATTCATCCTTGACTTCAGGGTAAGTAGTTGTTACTTTGGCCTTTCAGCAATACAGCTTTAAATAACACTTTAACTCGCACTGTAACTAGAGAGATGGTGGCACTGTAATAGCAATTCAGAGGTTCAACCTAATACTCTGGGATCATGGGATCAAATCCCACCATGACAGATGACAAAATTTATTTTCAATTCATACATCTGGAATTGAAAGCTGGTCTCAATAATGCTGATCATGTAAATATTATTGATTTTCACAAAGACCCCTCTAGTTCGCTAATGTCCTTATGAATGGCATGGTGGCTCAGAGGTTAGCACTGCTACCTCACAGCACCAGGGACCTGGGTTTGATTCCAGCCTCAGGTGACTGTCTATGTGGAGTTTGCATGTTCTCCCCATGCCTGTGTGGGTTTGCTCCGGTTTTCTCTCACAATACCAAGATGTGCAGGTTACGTGAATCGGCCGTGCTAAATTGCCCATAGTTCTCAGGGATGTGTAGGTTAGGTGCATTCATCAGGGGTAAATGTAAGGGAATGGGTCTGGGTGAGTTACTCTTCGGAGGGTCGCTGTGGACTTATTGGGCCAAATGACGTGTTTCCACACTGTAGAGATTCTATGATTCTCTAAAGAAGGCAATCTGCCATCTTTACTAAGTCTGGCCTACATGCAACCAAAGATCTACAGCAATGTGGCTAACATTTAAAGGCTTCTGAAATAGCCGAGCAAGCCATTCCCTTTAAGGACTTAGGCATGGGCAATAAATGCTGGCTTTGCCAGTGATGAAAAATTAAAAAAAGAATAAATCAACCATACTGAAGCAGAGGTCATCCTGGGCCAACGCCAAGCCCAACTGGCACATGGCAAACAAGGAGCAGCTTCAGGCTCAGGGATAAGCCTTTTGCATGTTTTTGCAAAGGGATGCTTCTGGCTGAAGGCCATGAATCTGCGAGAATAAGAAAATGGAGGAAGGATGGTTTGCGAAAGTCTATGCAACAATCAATATGGGGTGGGGGGGAGGGATGCATGGGGGTTCTTGCCAGGACCTGGGATCAAGGTCAGGGCCAGGAATCCTTGGTTCCTGTGCTGCGTCCAGCTCTTACTCTAGGCTGCTGGCTCTAATTCAAGGACAATAGCATCCACCTGGTGTATCTCTCTGTCCTGGACCCTGGGTCTTGGTCTCCAGTCAGTCTCAGGGTTTGGGGGATTGTTGGCAGGCAGTCAGTCCAGGTTAGTGAAGGTCTTTTACAGGCTGTTGTCAGTTTTAATGTTAACTCATGTCTGGGGCTTGCCTGAGTCGGAGGTCGGGTGGAAGTGAGACAAGAAAGGGTAGGGGGCAGCTATCAGAAACTGAGAGTCAGCAGCATACATTCATGTGGGAATGCCCAGGAACATCAGGTAGGGTGTCTCAATCAGGAGAGGGTGTGAATCTTCACAGAGGGAACAGTGCCTTGATTGTAAGGATCTCTGCCTGGGGAGCTTGACTGTAACAGTGATAGGCCTTGCAGTAAGAGATGGAAGATGGAAGGGCTATAGTGACAATTGAGATCATGAACCAGTGAGGAAGGAACAGGATGATGGGATTGAATTTCAACATTTTCTTTTCCATTGACAATTCCCTTTCAATCTTGAAACAGTTATATTCAAAGTCACAGGAGATTTCATTATGCAGGTAGGAGCAACATTTTGCATATTGTGGCTATCTGAATGGGCCCATTATTAACCAGTAGCCCAGTGGAGATTCAATCATATTTGGCTGCCTTCAATTGCAATGCAGCCAGCAAACTGACAGTCCTTGGGCTCTTGTGGTGCAGTGACAGTGTTCCTACCTCTGAACCAGAAGGCTCAGGTTCAGGTCCCAAGTGCTCCCAAGGTGTGTAATAACATCTCTTGGTTGTTGATCAGAAAATATCCATAGCAACTGTACTCACACTATCAGATTGCCACAAGATTGCATGAAGTCCAAGTACTTTGTGCCCTGGTTGCCAGTTGAAATTGTCTCAAGTATGTATTCACAGAGAAAAGTGCAATTTATAAGCTGCCCTCTTGGTAGGCCAAGCATTAGAAGGACTGTAAATGTTTATATCCGAACTAGATGACACTGGCACAGAAGGGGAAGGGTGGTAAGAGAGATGGGGTTGGGGTTCTGCCATCATGCAAAGGCCACATGGGCAGGCTATACCTCAACCTTGAAGTTAAGCTGACTATGGTGTATGGGAAGGTGCAATGACATGTGTTCAGTATCCCAGGCAACTCACACTGCCTCTCGGCGCATGCTATGTTACTCACAAGGATTTGTCTTTTGAAACCACACAGGATCCATCACTCTGTGTAATGTATGATGGTTGGGAAGGTGGCCTAGTGAGAAATATTGCAAGGTGATAGACTTTCGGAGACATGATGGGGCACGCTGACAGTGTCAGATTCTAGAGGAGGTGACATTACAGGATTCCATGGACTTCCTGAAGGCAACATACAATGGCACAAATCAACACTGCCATTCTCCAATCATTTTGCTTCGTGAAGAAGCCACAGACATCAAGTGCTCCAATGGCAACAGCAACAGGAGTTGGGGTTGGCTTAGGCCAGCCTGCAGAGGCTCAAGAAAGTCCACAGTGACAGTGGGAGTTGACCTAGAGTTGATTTATTCTCCATATGACCTTCGTTGTGTTGACAACTTCTTGTGATGCCTGTCACATACTGATTGAGCAGCTGAATCCTCATGGACCAGGAAAAATCTACCAACCTCAGAAATAGTCCACTCAGCAAAACCTAGCCCAGATGAACATTAAACATATGGTGCACATGTATTTGCTGAAGATACCTCCACGACTTTATAGAATGGCTGCGCGACACCATCAACAGATTTAGATTCAGGTTTCATTGTCACGTGTACTCGAGTATGGGCTACAAGAGTACAGCATAAAATGTACAATGTCACCACACATGGCACCATCTTAGGTACAAAATCTTTGTTACAAAAATAAAGAAATAAAGAAACAAGTAAAAAAATATCAGCACCACAGTCTTCTTAGCAGAAAAGTAGAAAAATAAATTAAAGTGTCAAACATTACAGTGTTTTCTTGAACCATTGACCTGCAGATGCTCCAAGCTGGGCTTCCCCAGAAGGGCTCACTCTCCCTTGCACTGGCACGCCTTCACCTGCACTAGGCTAAAACCCACCTGGGCATGCCGGACTTTGTTGTTGCTCGCAAGACTTCGGCCCTGACCGCCGCTGCCACCAATTGGGCTTGTGCTGGGCGCCAGCTGCTGCCTCCATCACTGCTACTGCCTCCACAGCTCCAGTGTTATGAACACTCGAGGTCCACGCTGGGCTTACTCTCCTCCATGCTGGGTCTAATCTCCTATATGGTGGGCCGACTGTCCTCTGTGCTGGGGCTACTCTCCTCCATGCTGGGTGTACTCTCTCCATGCCCTCTCCTGAACACTAGGCTTACTCTCCTCCATGCTGGGACTATTGTCTTCCACATTGGACCTACTCTCCTCCATGCTGTGTCTACTCTACTACGCGCTGGGCCTATTGTCTTCCACATTGGGCCTACTCTCCTCTGCACTGGGCCTATTCTTCTCCGCGCTGTGTCTACTCTCCTCCGCACTGGGTCTAATCTCCTCTGCACTGGGCTCACTCAAAATCTGCGAGGTCTGTTCCCAATGTCATCAAAGGTCAAGAGGTAAAGAAGGAAGATAGAAGATAGGAAAGATTTCACATTAAGTATGTAAAATAAAATAATCATAGACGTACATCCTATTGATTATATCATTGTGATTATCTGGAAATCAATACTTATGTTGCATCATTTTGTGAAATGGAAATAATGTTTGACAAATTTATTAAGGCTATTTGAAGATCTAACAAGCAGTGTCGTTAAAGGAAAACCAATTGAGGTAGATTTAGATTTCCAAAGGCATTTGATAAGGTGTCACAGAGAAGGTTACAGCACTACAGCTCTTGGTGTGGGGGTGATATATTACTGCTGATTGGCTAACTAACAGGAAACAGAGTCAGAATAAATAATCTGTTTCAGTTTCACAAACTGGGACTATTGGAGTGCTACAGAGATCAGTATCGAAGCCTCAACTATTTGCTGTTTAAATTAATGACGTGGATTATGGGACCACTGTATTGAAACCAAGTTTGTTGAAAATACCAAGATAGCTGGAAAACACTTTGTGAAGAGGACACCCAGAATCTCCATAGGGATATAGATTAATTGAGGTGGCAAGAAAATTGGCAGATGGAGCATAATATGAGAAAATGTGAGATTGTCCACTTTGACAAGAAAAATAGAAAAACAGAACGTTACTTAAATGGAGACAGACTGCAGAATGCTGCTGCAGAGCGGGATCTGGATGTCCTTCTGAACAAATCACAAAACATTAATTTGCAGGTACAGCGAGTGATTCAGAACAGTTTTTAGTTCAAGTGGGTTGGAGTACAAAGTAAGGAATTTGCTGCAGCTGCACTGATGGGACCTGGAGTACCATGCAGAGTTTTGGACTCTTTCTTAAGGAAGCATTGGATGCAGTCTAAAGAGGATTCATTGAAATGAAGGAGGAATCATTGATAAGGTTGAGCTTATACTCATTGGAGTTTAGATGAATGAGAGGTGATCTTATTGAGAACAGATAAAATTCTGAAGGCTGCTGACAGGGTGGATAGTGAGAGGAAGTTTCCTCTCATTGGGAAGTCAAAAACCAGTAAGCACAATGTCAAAAATAAGGAATTTCCCATTTAAGATGGTGAGGATAAGAATTTCTTCTCTAAGAGGGTGCTTGAAATTCTTTACCTCAGAGAGCAGTGGAGACTGAGCCAATACTGAGTGTATTCAAGGCTAAGTTGACAGATTTTCGATAAATAAGGGAATCTAGGATAATACAGTTTAAGCAGGAACATGGAATTAAAGTTACAATCAGATCAGTAAGATCTTATTGAATGGCAGAACGAATTCAATGAGCTGAATAGCTTACTCCTACACTTTACTCTTATTGTCATATCTTTGTGGAATATTTGTAAGACAGGAAGAGAACCTCAGAAGCAAACAAAAATTATGAAATCCTAAATTATTTGAAAGGAATAGCATACATTTTAAGTATGTTTCTGTAGAATTGTGAATTCAACAAGATATTTAAGGTTTGACTTACCAGAACAGAGATATCATTTAAGCCTGAAGTGGTTTTGACACATGAAACACTTTCATTTGCTTGTTTTTTGTTTTTAACTAAATGATCTGACAGTATTACTATACACAGACAGGCTTTAAGTCAAACTATTCAGGGGTTTTTGACATGCAATCTTGAGTAACTTTTTGTAAGTTGTTAAGGGAATCAAATTCTCATGCAACATTACTCCCGTTTACTGTGACACCATTCACAGTGACACCCTGATTTGATTTGATTCAGTATTGTCACATGTACCAAGATACAGTAAAAAGTATTGTTTTATGTGCTATACAGGCATAATCATACTTTACATAAGTACAGGAGGGTAATAGAACAGAATGCAAAATATAGTGTTAACCCTGAGGTTTAGGATGGAAATTCCCCAGCTAAGGACTTGCAGATTTGTCTGGGGAGGGAGACGCCTGTATAGCATGCATCTGTTTGAATGACTTTTCCAAGGAACACTGGGATTGCTAATGCTTAGACCTGAATATCTAGTCCTGGCTTTAAGAAGAAATTCCTTAGACTTCAGAACTAATGTGGAAGTGGTTAGTGCTGTTGCCTCATAGTGCCGAGGAGCCTGGTTTGATTCCACTGTTGGATGGTTGTTGGTGTGGAGTTTGCACGTATCTGCCTGGGTTTTCACTGGGTGCTCTGGTTTCCTTCCACAATCCAAAGATGTGCAGGTTAGTTGGATTGGCCATGCTAAATTGCCCATAGTGTTCCAGGATGTAGAAAAGATGGATTCTTGCAAATGAAAGGAGCCATTCATTGATGTGCTCAGCTCAAGGCCCTTAAGCCTAGCCCTAACCTTATCATAGATTAACGATGTCCAAAAAGAAATCAACAGGTGTCCACTGACCAAGAAGCTGGAGTGGTGTCTAGGGCTGAGGGACCTACCTTATCAAATCACAAAGCATTTGCCGTTAGATGCACACTAGGCATTGATGTTGTTGCTGGAAGCTTTACCTCTGCCCAGAGCACTTATCAACAGTATCTTTTGTAACCTGCTTTAAGAACTATATTTGAAAAAAATAGAACAAATCCAGGCAGAATGAGGACACAGGAAACTGTGGATATTAAGGGGAGTCTGTTCTAATGGAAATGAAAACTAAAAGGTGAAGATTGTTGGATTGCAAGCCTGTCCCAGATTAGTGTGTTCTCACTCACTGGGGAATTTGAATCAGTTTTAGGTTTCAAATTAATATTTTGTAGTTTGCAAGCATTTTGGTTCTGAGCATTGTGAGTAAAGGAAGGTGGTATTTAAGGTCATTCAGAATGAACAAGTAGTGGAGTGCTATTGTCACTGGACTAGTAATCCAGAAACTCGGGTGGTGTTCTGGAGGATCACAGCTGTTTGTGGAATTTTAATTCAATAAAAAATAAATTAATTCAATAAAAATTTGGAATTAAAAGTCTAATGAGGACCATTGAAACAGAGGCAAGGAAATGTCTTGCTGATTACCACATACCGCTCCCATTTGATGAATGAATCAGTACTCCTCCATGTTGAACAACACTTGGGAGAAGCACTGAGGATGGCAAGGGCACAGAATCTGGGTGGGAGATTTCAATGTCCATCACCAGGACATGCTCAGCAGCTGCACTACTGACCAAGCTGCTCGTGTCCTGAAGGACATAGCTGCTAGACTGGGTCTGTGGCAGGTGGTGAGGGAAACAGCAAGAGGGAAAAACATACTTGACCTCATCCTTAACAATCTATATCTATCCATGACAGAAAAAAATATAGAAATTGCTGGAAAAGCTCCGCAAGTCTGGCAGCATTTGTGGAGAGAAATCAGAGTTAACGTTTCGGGTTGAGTGACCCTTCCTCCAAACCGTGACAGTATTGGTAAGAGAGACCACTACACAGTCTTTGAAGAGACAAAATCCTGTATTCAGATTGAGCATATCCTTCATTGTGTTGTGTGGCACTATCAGTGTGCTAAATGGGATATGTGTTGAACAGATGTAACAGCTCATCATGTATGAGGTACTGTGGGCCATAATCAGTAATGGGTTTCTACTCCAGCATAATCTGCAACCTCATGGCCCAGCAGATCCCCCACTTGATCAAGTGCAGCTTACTGATGGATTTTCATGGGAACAAATAAAGCTAAATATTATAAAATCTGCAACACCAATGTTGTAATAATGAGTGAAGTATAGATGGAATTCACAGATATTTTGTAATATTTCAAGGTGGGACTGAGGTAAAATTTGACACAGGGCATTGTGTGAGTTAGTTATTTACAAGTGCATATTTTATATTTACAAAGTGCCTCACAAAAGCTTCTTGAAGTCAGAATTGGACAGGTCAGTTTTTAATTGCAGAATTTGATGGCAAATGTGGTACAGGAGGCAGTCAACAGATGCAGAAATTACTCTGCCTCTCGTTGAGAATGGAATTTTGCAATTTATGAAGAATCTGAGGGAATTGATGCAGCCTTTCAGTCAGAACATAGCATCTTGAAACTTGGTATAATGGGGTGCTCTTTTCACAAATAAAGTTCCAAAATGAGCAAAGTAGCTTGATAATTCTCATCAAACATATATCTTGCATAAACCTCCGAATTCGGATTGCAATGAAATGGTGGCAGGTCATCGAGATCTCAGCCATGCAACTGAAGTGACAGAAGCTGATAACCAGAGGTGCTGCCTGACTTTTTATATAATGGTTGGGAACAGCTGACTGCAGCTCACTGAACATGTCTATGACAGACCGGCATCAATTAATTGGGAGATGGATGCTGCATTGTGTAGGGATGATATATGAGGAAATAATCAGACTGAGTTGAGTGCTATGACAACTTGACTTTGCCACTGGTAGGTCAGGTCTTAGTCTACAGAAATGTGGTTTCACCATGGAAAGAGATGACTGAAATGAATAAAATTTCATTTTCTGCTTGAATAATGATAATCAAGAAGGACATAATTATAACCTACAAGTCATTTATAGTTTGCAGATCAGTATCATTATAAACAAATTTTGCTATGAATTGCAACATTATGAGCAGTTGGCAGATCATCAAGTAACGTTTATAAAGTACTGTACGTATTGTTTACAGACAATCCGACAACCAGCACAGCTTCCTGTTTTGAATCTTGTGAGACTGTACTAACATGCATAAAAGATTACTGATTTGTTGCATTCTGTCAGAATCGCATTGCAAAGTGGGCGATAAAGGAAAAAGCAACAGATGCCCTCCCCTAAGTCAGCTTTTCAAGTTTTTACTTATTAATAAATGTTTCTTTTTCTTGTTACGGACATCCAGGTCCCCAGTGACTTTCCAGTGTTCCATTTATGTTAAACTGATTGGATGTGATCTGCTGCTTGAGAGTCATATCATAAGTTTACTTATTTAACTTGTTTAACATCAACCTTGTATACAATACCATTTCTATACTATTTTCTATTGCTGAGTTAATTCCAGTTAACATCTCATTGCCGCTGGTACCAATCTTGCTGCGGGAGGAGAAACATTCAAATGTAATTGTCCATGTTGGACTCAGCAGTATGGATAGACAACAAATGAAGTTTAGCTAAAAGTGTTTGAGGGGCTAGGATTGAAATAGAAATGTAAGTGTTTACAAATTCTAAGAACTGGATTGTTACCTGAACCATGAATCAATTGCACTGATAGTGAAGAGTGCAACAGAAGGAATCTTAGCTTGGACAATCAAGATGTAGGATCATTTGGATGGAACTATAAAGGAACAAATAGAAAACAAAAGTGGAAGTAATTTTGAGCTTGTGCAATAATTAGGCTGTTGGAAGGATAAATCAGGAAGATTGTAACAAGGGGAACACTGCCATCACAGTGAAGGAAAGGTAATACAGTTCAAAGTGAGGTTATGTGTGGTTCAGCGGAGAACCCACAGGTGCTGGGGTTCTCATGCTGCTCCTGCACTTGCCCTTTGAGAGAGTATCATGGGTTTGGAAGCAGTTGTGATAGGAGTCTTGATGAATTGTTGCTGTGAATTTACAGATGGTACATACTACTGCCAATGAGCATCAGTGGTGGATGGAGTGACTATTAAAAACGTGGGATGGGATGATACTAAAGTGGCCTTAGCTTTGTCATGGGTGATGCCAAGCTTCATGAATGTTGTTGGAGTGGCATTCAGCCAGATAAGTGGAAAGTATTCTGTCACACACTTGACTTGTGCCTTATATGGGGTGGATAGGTTTTGGGGAGTCATAGAGTCATATCACACAGAAACAGGCCTTTTGGTCCAACTCGTCCACACCAACCAAACTTCCCAAACTAAACTAGTCCCACTTGCCTAGATTTGATCCATATACCTCTAAACCTTTCCTATTCATGTAACTATCCAAATGTCTTTTAAATGTTCTAACTGTACCAGCATCTGCCACTTCCTCTGGCAGTTCATTCCACATATGAACCACTCCCTTCATCTCGCAACCTTCTGCACAAGTGGAAGAACTCCCAGCCTATCCAGCCTCTCCTTATAACTGAAACCCTCCGGTCCTGGCAACATCCTTGTAAATCTTTTCTGAATTCTCTCTAGTTTAATATTTCCTATAACATGGTGACCAGGACTGTACACAGTTCTCCAGAAGAGGCCTCACTAATATCCTGTACAACCACAACACGACGTCCCCATTCCTATACTCAGTGATCTGAGCAATGAAGGCAAGCATGCTAAACACCTTCTTAACCACCCTCCAAAGAATATCCATTAACTATTATTCTCTGTTTCCTGACACTCAGCCAGTTTTGTACCTTTTCTCTGGAATAAGCTATAATTTGTTCACACATCAGTTATGTGGCACTGAATCAAACACAGTTTGAAAGTCCATATAAACTGTATCAACAGCATTGTCCTCATCAACTCTGTTACCTTTTCAAAGATTCCAGTAAATTAGTTATACCTGATTTTCCTTTAAATCATTGCTGGCTCACCTTAATTGGCCCCACTCCTACTAGCCTTTTATATGCCAATAGGAGACTTTGGCATTTCTTCTTTTTTGAAATGTTAGCTGTCATTCTCTTCTCATACTCGCTCTGCTTTTTCACAATCCCTCTGAACCTTCCATTTTCTGCAGGGTACTCATTGGTATTTTCTCCCTGACATCTGACAATGGCACACAGGTTTTTAATTTTAATTTCTTTGTCATCCAGGGAGCTCTGGATTTGTTTATCCTACCTTTCTCCTTTGAGGGAATATAGCCAATTGTGCCCAGAACATCTCTACTTTGAAGGTAGCCCCCTGTTCAGCTGCTGCTTCTTTGCTAACTTTGAACTCCAATTTATTCAATGAAATGCCATTGAAGTTGGCTTTGCGCCAATTAATTATCCATAGTCTGGAATTATCTTCCTGCAATTTAGCAACATATATGCTTTTAACCATCATGTAATCACACTTTTAACCATAAAGCCAACAATTCATTTCAGAAGATGGGTTGACCACTGCAGTATTCTTAGCCTTTGATTTGCTCTTGTAGCCACATTATTTATATGGCTGTCCAGTTCAGTTTCTGATCAATGGTCATCCCCAGGCTGTTGATAGCGGAGGATTCAGTAAAGGTAATAGATGATGATTTGATTCTCTTCTGGAGGTGGACACTGCCTGTCTCTTGTGTGACACAAATATCACTTGCTAATTATCCGCCCAAGCCTAAACGCTCCCCAAGTCCTGTTCAAATACTGCTTCAGTATCTGAGTTGTAAATTGTGCAAACATCTCCCCTTCTGACATTATGATGGCAGGTATCTCTTTGATGTCATAGGCATTCATACTCCCTTCCTCTCCAGAGATTAGTTCTTTTGTTCATGTTTGGACTAAGCCTGTAATTAACTCCATATCAGGTAGGTGCAAATCTTGTGACTGTACTGAAAGAGCTTGACTAGGGGCATGGCTTGGTCTGGAGCACACATAGAATGCTATTGCCAGAATACTATCATAGACTGAATCAAATTATCTGCAGGTGGCATCTGTGATGCTAGAAACCTCAAGAGGGGGTTGCAATGGATAACTCACTCAGTGCCTCCAGCTGAACATGGATGTTTTTGGCTTGACTTTTGCACTGACATACATTGAAGGTGGGGATATATTTGGAGACTCTACCAGCAGTGAGTTTTTAAATTTCCATCACAATTCTGGGTGTGGTAGGACATCCTTCATGAGGCACTATAACCTTTAATGCAGATTGAAAATAAGATTGTGCTAATATTGCGAGCTCATGGAATGGATTGAAAATATTTTTCTGGATCAGTATGCCAAGGAACCAACAATATTATATCTAGTTTTGTGCAAACAGACATGGCTAATTAATAACCTCGAAGGACACTTCAGGGAGCAGTAATCATAAGGTAATAGAATTTTATGTTGGATTTGAGAGTGATTTGTTAATTTTGGAAAAAGGCCTTAAAATCCAAACAAAGCAAGCCACACTGATATGAAGCCTGAGTTGGCTAATTTAATTAAATAATTTATAATTTGCAACCATTAAGAGCTCAGTTAAAGAATAATAAAAGGAAAATTGGTCCAACTTTGCCTAACAGGAAACATTAAAGATGGGAAGATAACAGATAGAGTTCATAAGATATAGGAACAGAGTTAGGCCATTCGGTCTATCAAGTCTGCCCTGCCATTCGATCATGGCTGATATGCTCCTCATCCCCATTTTCCCTCCTTCTCTCTATATCTCTTCAACCCATTACCAACTAAAAATCTGTCTAACTCCTCCTTAAATTTACTCACTGTCCCAGCATCCACTGCACTTAATATATAGAGTAGCAGTGGGAGGATGTTTAAAATTCAATCACATGATATGGGTGTTGCTATGGGTCTGGAGTCACATGGAAGCCAGACCATACAAGCACGGAAGTTTCCTTCCTGAAAGGATATTAGTGAATGGGCTTTTTCCTGCCAATGGTCTCACTAGAGTCTTAATTCTAGGTTTTCTTTATTGAATTCAAATTCTACCATCTGCCATAGGGGGGTTCAAACCCAGCTCCCTAGAACATTACCTGCTTAGCAAAGTGATGCATAGCCTGCGTGTGTCAGTGATGGTTAAAGTAGTCTTCAATTAATAGGCCGACATTGGTTTGTATCTTCCACAATTCTGTAGATTCTAGGATGTAAGAAAGGAGGGAGAGAGAACAAAAAGTATTAGTTTGGCATCAGAAGTAGGGGAAATCTTAGATTTATTATTGGGGTTGATAACAGGGCTGGTTAGGCAAAATCAACACAGATTTATTAATAGAAAACCATACCTGACAACTTTCTTTAAGTGTTTTTGACGCTGTGGCTAGTAAGATGGATAAGGAGAAACCAATAAATGTAATGCATTTCATTTTGCAAAAGCATTATGAAAGATACCACATAAGAGGTTAATACAAAGTGTGGTCAGGCCACCCAGATCCTCCAAGATTGTTACAGAAACGTTGACATTTATTCATGAGTACGAATTAAAGCTTGAAACGTGGAAGTCGAGTGTAAACCTAGCCAGACTCTGTAATTTGCAAACTGCAGAACTGGAACAGATAGTGTTCCAGCAGCCAGGCCTTGGACAATCAACTTCCCGTTAAAACTAGACAGGCCTGGAACTGCCTGGCCTGGTGCTAATGGCCACATTCTCTCAGAATGAACCACTGTACCAACCTCCAGTGAAGCTGCTTTGTTAGAAGACTGTTACACAGACTCGGTGACATCAGCTCAGATGCAGGTCAGAAGGATAATGTAACACAGACAGCACTTGACAGTTGAAGGTTTAAATTCATGTTCTGCAAAATACAGAGAGTAGATTTTTGTGCCTCTGCACGATGCTAGTGGTGGACACAGACCACAGAACCTTCGCGAAGGATGCAAAGTGGGGGTTGGGGGTGGGGATAACCTGGTGACCCAGCTTCCTCTGCTTCTGTACTTTCTTCTATGATGTCTCCAGAGAGCCACCTTTGGGAGGGAGCTGAGCTGCCCAGCATCTCCAGCTCCTGGTGCCTCATGGGGAGCATCATCAGACTGACCAGGGCCAGAGACACCACCACAGTGAGACAATCTAAACACCAAAACCAACCCTCAAAGAGTGGGCAAGCCCAAATCAATGACTGCAAATCCTGAAACATCAGCCAATCCCCAAAAAGCAAAGCAACAGCCTATCACCAGTCTTTTGAGACAAACAGTTGAAATACAGCGTTAGTGACCTGTAGTAGAAGCTGATGTGGATTTGAGGCTGTTTACTTGGTAATTTAAGATAGTTTAGTGAAGAGTCTTGTGAAGAGATTGATATAGTTTAGTTAAAGTACAGTTATAGAGACTGATAAATACTGCTTTTTCTTGAGAGCGTTCAATAACATTGTGTTAGACTTTCCACTGAATCTTGTCCCTTTTGTCTATTTCATTGTGTAATGTGGAGAAAGTGAGGGCTGCAGATGCTGAAAAGTCTGAGTTAAAAAGTGTGGTGCTGAAAAAGCACAGCAGGTCAGGCAGCATTCAAGGAGCAGGAGAGTTGGCGTTTTGGGCATAAGCATCTGCAACCACCTAACACCATCCCACTTACCTACCCCCCAGCTCCATCCCAAACCCCATTTATCTCTCAACCCCCTCTGCCTCTACATTTCTGATGAGGAGCTTATGCCTGAAATAACAACTCTCCTGCGCCTCGGATGCTGCCTGACCTGCTGTGCTTTACCAGCACCACAAATTTTGACTTATTGTGTAATGCATTATGTTAAAAAGACTTGAGCAAACAAGTCAAGGTTAGTTAAGGTACATTGACTCAACTTACACTTTACAACAAAAATGTAAACTATATACTTCATAATATAATTTCAAAATATAAAATATATAGCCACAGTGGAAGTGTCAGGGAAATTCTATGAGAGTGGAGACATTATCTAATCAATTGGCCATGAGAAGAATTAAAACTCTCTGTGGTATATCATAAATTAAGTTAAGAATACAGAGGCGAGGGAATGATATGAATAGGCTTCTATTATGGATATGCCAGGAAGCGATAAAAGCAGAGAACTAATAGGCACTTACATGTGGAATATCAAGAGCATAATAAGTAACCTAACGTACTAACGGCATGCACAACAATTGGTAACAGCTATCCTCAACACTGTGCTGGCTGCTGTATTAACAACCTGCACGCAGGCATGGTGACATTGGGCTGTCTCCCTCTTCTAGCTTTGCTGCACACTTCATTTCACCTCCCTGTGCCCTTACTGGCACATAGCTACTCTGTTTAATATTATAGCCGTGACCTCCTCACATCTATGTTGTCTTTCACATACCAGCAACATTATTTCATTTTCAATGCCGTGTCCACAAAGTTACAGCCTCTTTAGCAAATGGCTGCAGAAACTCAGCAGGGCTGGTAGCAGCTGTGGAGAAAAAACATATCAACATCTTTAGGGTAGGCAAAGGCCATTATGCCTCACAAATGGTGCAATGGTCAGATTCTTCTCTGCACACCAATGAAACTGGTGTTACTGATGCCACCAGAAGTATGAACATTTAGAGCTACAATGGCTTTCACTGCCAAAGGGAAGATAATGGTGACCTGGAGTGGGGCCCCAATTCTTGTTACAAGTGCCACAAGTAGGTAAGTGTCTCCGTGTTGAAAGGAGGAAAAAGTGAGGTCTGCAGATGCTGGAGATCAGAGCTGGAAATGTGTTGCTGGAGAAGCGCAGCAGGTCAGGCAGCATCCAGGGAACAGGAGAATCGACGTTTCGGGCATAAGCCCTTCTTCAGCTCTCCCTGTTGAAAACCAAACATATTATACACTATGAAGGGCTTATGCCTGAAACGTCGATTCTCTTGTTCCCTGGATGCTGCCTGACCTGCTGCGCTGTTCCAGCAACACATTTTCAGCTCTCCCTGTTGAAAACCAAACATATTATACACTATTCCTCTCGAACGTTCAGATATGATGTTCTCTTTGTGACGATCTGCGAGTGTGGATCCTCTCTGCCTTCTGTGCCGTTACTTTTCCCTCACAGTGGGGCATCTCAAAGGTGAGCCCAATGCCAATTTAGATTATTGCCATCTGGTGGCTGAGAGCCTGGATTATTGCATTAGGTGTGACCATCTTGTCTCATCAAGTAGTTTGTTTTGGTGGCTGCACAACAAAATGCGATGGTTTCAGCTGAGCACGTGCTGCTGTGAGGCTGTGCATATGCAATCTGAACGTTTGTGTAGCCAACTGTGGAGCAGTGTTCCCATTTTCAGTAATGGGACATGCGGTGAAATGGTTCAGCTAGGAAAGGTCTCCTGCTGTACTCAACTTTATCATACCCAGGAAAGTTTACCCTGCTGTATTCAACTTTATCATACCCATTTTAGACCCCGAAAATACGCACATGATATCACAACTTCTCCTCCTCAAAATAATGTATCCATTGACTGACAATGAGCAAAGTGAAAATATTTTCCTTAATAGTGACACCTAGGAAATATAATCCACTTCAGTTTAACCTCTGTTTTTATGCTTTGAATTAAAAGAAGAAGTGTTTTAGCTGTTGTTGTTTAGTTGCTGGTTTGGAAAGGCTGAACTCTGAGCTTTGATTTCAAGGTCATCCCCTGTTAATTCAGTTTTGTACTCCCGTGAATACCAGAGCACTGTCTACAGTGAGCATTCTCCACTGCAATCTTTACTCTGGTGCTTCCAGGTACACATGAACATTTCTGCGAAATGAAATTTCTTTATTTGGAATGAATTGTGCAGTCTGATGCTCAAGTTTTAAGTGCATCAGTCTAGTCTCCTGACTAATTGAAAATGCCAGTTGGCTCTTCATAGCTGGTCAACTTTGTAGCAGATTTATACTGTTAAGTGCCCATTACAATTTAACCTTCTCTTACAGGTTTTAAATTCAATTGATTAGATGAAGTGGTTTGAAATTATGAACTCATCCTTGGATTGCACGTCTGCCAATTATGCTGCCTTTCTTGTTTAGAATTTTGTCTCAGTACAACACTTACATTACATTTAGCTTCATAATTATAATGTTGGAGAAATAATGAGTATTATGTTATATTGAATAATGAATTTACTGCAACCTGTTTTTTTCCAAAATGAGGTGAAGTGTATAATGAGACAAAAGGAATAAAATGTGAATGTTAAAGATAATCTGTTTAGTATGAACACAGCAATAAAACAGGGGCCAGCAAGAGAAGTAATGTATTGCTATAAATGAGTAGATTCAAAGAGTACATTATGTATTCCTGCTCAGCAGAAAGAAGAATGACAGTAAGTTCTCCCCATGAGTCACTTGCATCCAAAGCACAGATTTTTTCCAAATCATACTTGCATGTGTTCTTTCCTCTTCAAGGGAAAGCTAGCGCCTGTAGGATTTCATCATTGCTAAGCAACAGCAGAAACTCTGCTCAAGTGGGTATTCTTACAATCAAATGGAAAAAAACATCCCAAAGTACTTCACATAGGTATAAGGAAAATGGTCACTGAGGTGAAGAAAGACTGACCAGGAAAGATGGCAAAAGAACATAGGAAGGCGCATGTGAGTTGAAGAGAGTCCTGAGGAAAACAGGAAAGTAGGGAACATCAAGGGAAACAATTTCAGACATTGGGACTTAGATAGCTGAAGTTACAGCCTGAGGTTAAAAATTGTGTTGGACATAAAAGATGTCAAATCAGAACAATGGGCAGTTCTGTATGGTTGCTGGCCTGGATGAGGAGAGCAAGGTATGAAACATTCTAAACTCAAAGCTGAAAACAGCCTTTCAAGCCAATGTAGGTCAGCAAAGACATGCTACGGTGACTGGATGAGCAGAACTTAGCGCGGGATTGGATGCGGGCAGCATAATTTTAAGTGACTGGATGTTTATAAAAGTTAGAGGATGCAAAGTTGATCAGGAAAGTATTGGGCTTATTTAATCTTGTAGTGATAAACGACGAGTTATGAGGGTTTCAGTAGTACATAGTTTGAGGTAAATTGAGTGGCAATCAATGTTACAGAAGTGTAAACTATGTGATTGTTGTAATGGAAAAAATGTAAACACAATGTCATGGCCTGCAGTCAAGCAACACCACTGCAGCAGATTAACTGGTTTTTCAAATCACTGCTGATTCTGAGATTTTGCTCCTGTTGTATGTAGTACAACAATAACTGTACTTCAAAAACTATGTGTCAAGTATTTTAAGGTGTTCCTCAGGGTTGAAATAAGATATTATATAAATTGAAATTTTCCTTTAGTCATACTTCTAATGTGATATCTACAAATGTGGACTTTCCAAACTGGATTGTTGAGAGGCATCTTCTTAGCTATGTGGGCCATGTGAGAAATTTGGGAGAGATATGTGAGATGTCCAGCCTGAACTGTGCTAGCTGCTTGACATCAATAAAAGCCAGGTGAACCATCATAACTCGTCGTTTATCACTACAAGATTAAATAATCTCAATACTTTCCTGATCAACTTTGCATCCTTCAACTTTTATAAACATCCAGTCACTTAAAATTATGCTGCCCGCATCCAATCCCGCACTAAGTTCTGCTCATCCAATCTGTTTTAAGAATTTGCAGCTTGAGTGCAGAATATCTGAGCTGGAGTCTGAACTGCAGTCACAGAGACACATTTGAGGAAATTAGTGGGATACCTTATTCCAGGAGATAGTCACACCCCTTATGACTGGGTCTTCTGATTTAATCACTGGTCAGAGGAGAGAGGGTGTGACTGCAGTTGAAACATTTAAGGGACCCACAGGGCAGCAGTGCATGAGCATGAGTCTGTGCACTTGTCCAACAGATCTAAGGTAATTTCAGGTTGTTTGGGTAAGAATGAGGATGAGCAACAGACCGTGATTCCTTGATTCAGGAAACCATGCAAGTCGGGGTAGGAAAATATCCTCAATTAAAAACTAATTGTTCCCTTTTCAGCATGAAAATGTGATTTCATTTTGATTATATTAATTCAGTTTTGAATCTTCAAGAGAGTTGTGATACAGTGTGGTGTTGGAAAAGCACAGCAGGACAGACAGCATCTGAGGAGCAGGAGAATCGATGCTTCTGGCATAAGCACTTCATCAGGAAGTCCTGATGCAGGGCTTATACCCAAAACATCGATTCTCCTGCTCCTCGGATGCTGCCTGTCCTGCTGTGCTTTTCCAGCACCACAATCTCGACTCTGATCTCCAGCATCTGCAGCCCTCACTTTTTACTAGTCTGCCATACAGAGCAGAAACTGAGACACCATAAAGAAGATTGCAACAATAACTGGATGCTAATAAGATACATGTACCATGATGGAGAGGGGACAGAAAACAAAGGGCAAAAGAGAAATGCACACATCAGTGGGTCAGTGAAGACTGTGGTCAATTGAAGGAAGTAGTTGAGAAGTGTTTAAAATGGCGTGATCGTCTGTTATGGAGCGAAGGAGGAAATGTGGGAAGGAGATGGAAGACCTGGCACAGCCAGCAAGAAGGATAAGAGGAAGGCCACTTATGAGCCCAAGCTTGAATGTTGTCCAGATCCTGCTGGATGTGGACATGGGCTGCTTCAGTATCTAAGGATTTGTCAATGGTGTGGAACATAGTGCAATCATCAGCAAACAATACCATTACTGACATAATGATGATGACTCGGGCAACTGTCTGTGTGGAGTTTGCACATTATCCCCCTGTCTGCGTGGGTTTCCTCCGGGTGCTCTGGTTTCCTCCCACAATCCAAATGATGTGCAGGTCAGGTGAATTGGTCATGCTAAATTGCCCATTGTGTTAGGTGCATTACTCAGGGGTAAATATAGAGTCGGGGAATGGAACTGGGTGGGTTACTCTTTGGAGGGTCGGTGTGGACTCTTTGGGCTGAAGGGCCTGTTTTCATACTGTAGGGAATCTAATCTAAAAATAATATGTAGGGCATAACCCTAAGGAACCCCTGCCATGGTGACCTGGGTCTGAGATGATTGACCTCCACCAACCACATCCATTTCCTTTGCACTTGGTATGACTCCAACTGAAGGTTTTCATTGACTCCAGTTTTGCAAGGGCTCCTTGAGGTGATGCTCAGTTCTTTCTGTCTTGTAAATAACTTATCTCTGGAATTCAGCTCTTTTATCCATGTTTGGGCTCAGATTGCAATGATATCAAGAGCCTATTTGCCCCGGAGGAACCCAAACTCAGCATTAATGAATGTGGAAAGGTGCCACTTGGTAGCTCTGTTGACAAGTCCTTCCATCATGTTACAGATGATGGACAGTAGTCTGATGGCGTGATAATTGGCTGGGTTAGAATTGTCCTGCTTTTTGTTGACCTGACCTGGTCCTCCTCTATAGTGCCATCTCAATGGCTGCTGGAATACTGCTGATTTTCAGACGGTGAGGTTGGAGATGGTCTTCTATGATACCCTCATACAGAAGTGGCCTGATAATGCCTGGACTCAGCAGTGTGCGAGCTGATTGAAAGGTAACAGTGAGGTGGACCAGCCTTACTGAGAACGTGGTTGTTCTCACCCATTTGAGGACAACAAATTTGTGCTGTATGGAGACACTGGAAATCTCCAGTGCCACTGCCAGTGCCTCAGCAAGTTGAGTAAACTGTTGAAGGATAAATATTGGACTGTTGTGACACCCTTTAAGTCTTTGTTTATGCCTGTGTTACTACCATGGTGGCAACAGGTTTATTTGGAAGCACTAGCTTTCGGAGCGCCGCTCCTTCATCAGGTAGTTGTGCACAGCCACCTGATGAAGAAGAGGCACTCCGAAAGCTAGTGCTTCAAACTAAACCTGTTGGACTATAACCTGATGTTGTGTGATTTTTAACTTTGTACATTCCAGGCCAACACTGGCATCTCCAAATCATACCATGGTGGCAACAGTCTGTATTTGCATGGAAGGAACCTGTCCTTACAGTAATGAATATCGTATATTTACTGCACACTCAGACTAGGAGTGATTTCTGCTAGTCTCCACAAATGAGTTGATGCTGATAGTCGGTAGTTATAAATCTGAACTACATAGATCATAGAATCCCTACAGTGTGGAAACAGGTGTGATTTTTAACTTTGTACATTCCAGGCCAACACAAGCATCTCCAAATCATACCATGGTGGCAACAGTCTGTATTTGCATGGAAGGAACCTGTCCTTACAGTAATGAATATCGAATATTTACTGCACACTCAGACTAGGAGTGATTTCTGCTGGTCTCCACAAATGAGTTGATGCTGGATTAGTCGGTAGTTATAAATCTGAACTACATAAATCATAGAATCCCTACAGTGTGGAAACAGGCCCTTTGGCCCAACAAGTCCACACCAACCCTCCGAAGAATAACCCATCCATACCCATTCCCTTACCCAATTATCCTAAATTTACCCCTGACTAATGCACCTCACCTATACATCCCTGAGAATTATGGGCAATTTAGCACAGCCAATTCACTTAATATGCACATCTTTGGATTGTGGGAGGAAACCCATGCAGACACAGGAAGAACGTTCAAACTCCACACAGACAGTCGCCCGAGGCTGGAATCAAGCCCAGGTCCCAAGCGCTGTGAGGCAGCAGTGTTAACCACTGAGCCACCGTGCCACCCCACACTTTACAAATGCTTGTAAAGCAAATATATTAAGGAAAACAAGCCAACGGTAGGCATATAGAGTTAGGCCACACAATAGCCATGATCTCATTGAATGATAGTGCAGGCTCACAGGGCTGTTCCTGCTGTTCCTCCTCCTGTTTCTATGTTCAAATGATGTGTGCTGAGACATTAGTACGAGAGGATGCACCATGGTCAAATCTGCAAATGTGCTCATCCTAGCCATACTGGAAGTTTTGGGCTTTGAGCCTAACATTTTGATGCTGCTTCTTTAACAAGGTTATGGTGGCCTTGGTTTTATTTTCAGAGAGGTCATAAAAGACACAGGCTCTGAAAAGTCGAAGTTGGGTGGGTTTTAGGGCCAGTTTGATTATAGATAACAGATACTGCCTCAGGCAAAAGACTTTCAAGTTTAACAAAATTGTACATTGAAGGGGGAGTGACCAGTTCTCCCAGCTCAGCTTTTCTCTGGTTTGGTTTGGTCTGGTTATTCATTGAAAGCAGTCAGGCAGTTGTAAAAGTTGCTGGAACCAAAGAAGCATGTCTATGCTGATCCTCCCTCTCTCTGATATCTCTTATGTAAGATTTTACCTTTTGTGCCAAGGGGTGATTATAGGGATTCTTGCAAGTATTTGGAACAGCATCATTAAATTGGGGTGATCTGTTAGATTTTCGGATAGGTTAACTTATTTGGTATTTTGTTTTCTTTTGTTTGTGTTTCATTTAGTAATCTTGTAAATAAATTCTGCATCTCTCCTGGAATATCCACTTACACGTTCTTAAAACAATTAGCAAAGTTGGGGTCTGGGCTACATTCTTGAAATGTTTAGAGGGTGTCTGGCCTGGTCCATGACACTAGTGCCAAATTGATTCTGGACACTTTCACACACATTGAGATTGATGGCAGGCTTTCTTGTAGGTCTCTCGATGTACCAAGCTCTTCATTAAGAAAATCCATCAGACCTCTTCTGTAGGATGCTCCATTGAAATGACAATCTGAGCCATAAGGGAGTGACACCCTGTTCTCCCCTTGTCCCCCATCCCTGGCTGCAGGTCACATCTGCCTGGTGCTTCACTACTTGCACATCCTGGTTCTAAGCTGTTCTCCAAATTACATGGAGTGCTAGGATTGGTGCTGGTGGCTTAGAGTGCATGATCAAGTGAAAATATTTTTTATTCATTATCTTCTACCTCCTGCTAGCTCACTGCTAGCTGGCCAGGTTTAGTTATTAGATAGCTGAAAGCTGGGAGGGCATGTGTTCACTAAATGGATGGAGTTGGGAATCATATTAGAAGGTTAAAACACAGACAGCTGGAGAGATGAGGGAGATGTTGGAAGTGAGAAGGAGGACTAGACACAAAGAGATGATCATTTTATTGTTTTCAAACCTTCCCCTGGCCATGACTGCTCCAATAAAGCTGACTACAACCTTCACCTTGTGGGTAAGGACATGGAGCTATGCTGTCCCCTTCTGGTTAATGTTTGTCTCCTCTGTCAGATATCAACTTGTCTTGGTGATATGGCTGTAACGGTTAAGTAGCCTGGAAGGGTGTGAGAAGGAGATGTAAGCCTTAGTTTGGTCTAATGAGATGAAGCTATGAATGGGCGATACTGGCCATTGCCAGGGATTGTTGCTTAGGATTAGATGCAGTGCTGCAGTTAGTGAGATGTAACCAGTGAGAATATCCATTGACTGACATTGACCTCTTGTGTAAGGTCAGTAAACATTTTGTGACATTGCATTCAGGTTTGATGACCTTGACTCCGAGCATGATCTATTCCTGTGGCCTTTGTAATGCTTGCTGGAGCTCCTCCTGATCTGCTGTGGATAGAGAATATCTGTCCTCCTCTATGCTCTGCCATTAAGGAGCCCAGTACAGCATTAGAGAATTTTGGAACTGCTTTGTCTGTTGTTGCACCATAATTCACTCTTCTTCCTGTCCTTACTCTTCCATTAAAGATTCCATCATGAGGTTTAGCCAAAATGCATCTCCCCTTCAAAAGGGATGAGTTAGCTTTTTGTGATTTTTTTGGGGTAGACTGCTGCCTCACAACACCAGGGACCTGAGTTAGATTCCAGCCTCGGGCAACTGTCTGTGTGGTACTTGCACATTCTCCCTGTGTCTGTGTGGGGTTCCTCTAGGTTCTCCGATTTCCTCCCACAGTCCAAAGATGTGCATGACAGGAGAATTGGCCATGCTAAATTGTCCATAGTGTTAGGTTCATTAGTCAGGGGTAAATATAGAGTAGGGGAATTGGTCTGGGTAGGTTACTCTTCAGAGAGCCTGTGTGGACCTGTTGGGCTGAAAGGCATGTTTCCATACTGTAGAGATTCTAATCCAATCTTCTAACATTTGAAGACAGAATTGGCAATAGACTTGAACAGGTAAATGCATGGGGAATATACATGGACTAAAATGTTTTAAAACTGTGTCCCATTTCTGTACAACTGACACCATAGCCAACATAAAAAACACAATGCTTACTTAAATTTTGGCTCTTACTGAAGTAGACAGCCAGAAAAGAGTGGGTTTAGCGCTGACCACATGCAGTAATTATATATGTAAGCAGGCAAGATTACCTGCTGCCTGTGTCAGAAGCAATGAGTCCAGGCTAACTACATTATGACCCAATTGCCCATATTAATTTGCAAAAAGACTTTTTCCCTACACATCTTAAAAAGACCTTTACAGTTTAGGTTATAATGGAAATTCAGATGAAATGAATGGGTAAAGAAGTCAATGCTAAAAGCCTGAGGAATCACACCTTTACCCTGACTTCATTTACTGCCTAGTATTGCTGGAAGAATTAATAGCATTTGAATGGAGATGACAAAATGTCAAAACTGTCCATCTTTTTGAAGGAAACAATCACTTGAGGCACAACATAATGGTATGGCGGATGTGTCTGTGCCATACCCTTAGGCTATTTGTTTCAATATGTTTGCTTTGTCAGCTGTGTATGAATTTTGTCCCTCTCTTCACTACTGACACAGATTTGGTTGTACATTTTAACATAGAGCTGTGTTAAGAAGACTGCAAATGCGGGGAAAAATGTCTCATTGTTAAACACTATAAAGCTAATCCAGTACTTGCATCAAATTACTCTGCATCAAAGTAAATTAAATGTTTGATTAGCTTCAGATTTCATTTTCATCAATTATTGACTTGCCAAAAAGTTCCTTCAAAGGGACTTTATTCAGCATTTCATCTAATCTATACCTCTTCCTGAATACTTTATACCATTACTGATTAGAGGCCATCCTTCAGGAATGCATTCAACTATTTATAAATTATAACAACAGATTCTGAAGTATTCAACTCCAATGAATATGTTGTAGAAACAATTATGTTTGCCAAAGTAATAGCAAATGTTTTTAGTTTAATGACAGGCAGATATTTTACTTTCTCATGTGATGAGTCTTGTGGTGAAGAGTTATTTCAGCGGCTGTGTGCTCCAGATTTGTCATGTATTCAAAATGGACCTATTTATGATCTTACTCTACACAGTGACTGTATTATACTTTTGATAAAATCATCTTAAATTTACACATTGAAGTTCTTAGAAATTGCACTCACTGCTCACTCATTGCGTTTGTTGATCTTTTCAGAGATGATCCAGTTAAAGTAAAATATTATGCAGACAGCTAAACAACTAGGCAATAGGAGAAAAAAATTCACAGCACTTATCAACTTTTGTTTCTCTAACCTCCTCAACCAAATGAATATTTAGGTATATAATACTTAATGCTTTTATAATTTGGGATCAAAGAAGATTTAACCAATAGCTTTTTGGGTGGAATCTCCACATCCACACCATGTTTAAAGCAAAGAAAATCATTAACTTTTCAATGGTCATTTATTCATCCTTTTTTTTAATTTTTGGGTTTTAATTTACTTACTTTATGGGAAAATGATTATGTTAGTAAAGAACACAAGATAATTTCCTGTGCATATGTTCATAGAGTCATGATGCAGAAGGAGTTAATTTGGTCTATTGTGTCCATTATAGTCCCTATGGAAATACTCAGCCCTATCCTAACTTACTACATTGGATCTGGACCCCACATAACAGTTGTTCAAGTAGACATCCACATACGTTTTAAAACTGGTCAGAGATTCTTCCTCACTTTTCAGGGATTGAGTTCCAGTCCACTCCGTTGGTGAAAGCACATTTCCCTGTTTTCCTTTTAAGCTTTTGACCAATTACTTTAAATCTATGCCTCTTGGCTTTTGGTCACTCGACTGAGGTAAATCAGACATATGAACAGTGCTGGAGGTGTGAAATAAACAGCAAACTTTGACATTTCGCATATAATGATGTGAGGTGCAAGATTTGTTTACAGAAAGTGGAGATATTTTCATAAGTCTGTACTAGACTGGTCTGATTGGAGCCATTGGATTGATAGCATCAACTGAGATTACAGGATCATCTGTCATTAGATTCCTGAGGAAATTAATAATGGATTGACAATGGGGACTAAATAAAATTAATATAAGTAAAACATCGGTAATGTGTAAATTAATGGAATTAAACACTGACAACTCCCCGAGACCTGGCAGTTTCCATCAAAAGTATTAAAGGAATTAAGGGAGCACATTGTAGACACCCAAACTATAATCATTCAGACTTCTTGAGATACATGAGTTGTCCTTCTGGATTGGAAAATTGCACGTCCCTCCCATTTTTAAGAAGGGTGGAAGAGAGAAACCATGGAATTACAGACCAGTTAGCCTAACATCTGTGGTGGGGAAATTGTTGGTGTCTATAATCAAGGATGAGGGAACTGAATACCTTGAAAATGTTCAATTAATCAGGGAGAGCCAGCGTGGATTTATGACAGGTAGGTCAGGCCTGATAAAGCTCAATGAATTTTATAAAGAAGTGACTAAGGTGATAGGGGAAAGTCTATGGATGTTGTTTATATGGACTTGCAGAGGCCAATTAATAAAATCCCTCAGAAGAGACTGTTAATTAAGCTAGAAGCACATGGAATTGATGGCAAATTACCAACAAATCTGGGAAATTGGTTGATTGGCAGAAGACAGAAAATAAGGATAATAGGTAGGTACTCCAATTGGCAGGATGTGTCCTCAGTATCCCACAAGGATCTGTGTTCAGACCTCAATTATTCAAATCCAAACTTGCTGATGATTCAAGGTTAAGTGACATTGTAGATGGTGTAGGCTATAGCATAAAATTACAAAGGGATCTTGAGAGACAAAGTGAATGGGCAAAACTGTGGCAGACAGAGTTCAATATAAGCAAATGTGAGGTTATCCAATTTGGATTGGAAAAGGATAGAGCAGGGCAAAGTTTTAGTTGGTAAGAAGTCAAATGCAGTGGCTATCCAAAGAGAGTGGGGGTTCAGGTGTACAGATTGTTAAAATGTCTTGACAGGCATAGAAAATAATCAAGAAAGCTAATGTAATGCTGGCCTTTTTATCTAGAGAACTGGAATACAAGGAGACAGAAGTTATGCTACTGTTATACAAAACCATGATTTGACCCTGCTTGGAGAGCTATAAGTAGATCTGGGCACCAAACCAAAGGAAGGATATATTAGCCTTAAAGAAAGTACAATGTAGATTAAAAGAATGATTCTTAGACATCAGGGGTTAAGTTATGAATAGATATTATACAAACTAGGCATGTTTTCTCTAGCATTTTGAAGACTAAGGGTGCTTTGATTGAAGTCATAAAGATATTACTAGGAAAAAAAAAGGTTGATTAAGATAAACAATTTCCATTGTTTGCAGATTCAAGACAGTATGCTCTGAGATATAGGAATCACTTTTATTCACAAAGGGTGGTCGATATTTGGAACTCTCTTCCACAAATTACAGTGGATGATGGATCATTTGTTACTTTTAGTTTGAGATAGCTAAACCTTTGTAAAGCAAAAGTATGGACTAAAGGCAGATTCGTGACCCGCAGATCAGCAATGATCTCATTGAATGGTGGAACAGGCTCAAGGCGCTGAATGGCCTACTCCTGTTCCTACGTTCCTACAGTGGATGGACTGATGACAGTCCATGATTAGGGTTGGCGAAATGTGTGGGTAACCAAGGTCCACTACTACAAAAGGCACACCGTTAGATACGTATTCTGATTCATTTGCCAAAATGGCCAATTGTTTCTATTTTGGCACTGCTATGCAGAATAAGAAACTTGCAACAGGTTTACTGATGAATTCAAAAATAATCCATTACTATAGAACAAACCAAATTTCTAAAAATTAGTGACAAAACTGGTTAACAACTAGGATATAGTCCAGAATTCAAAATATATCTGTTTTTAATCCCAACGCAAACACACTCACACAGCATAAAAAACTCTGCAGAGATGATGCACTGAAAGGGCAAAATGAAAAACACCTATACTCACCAACAGTTTGGAAAATAAAAGGTGGAATTTGATGAATTCTCACAATTCACAATATTTCTTGTTGATGAAACTGAATTACTGTCAGTTGTAGACTGTTGGGAGGTTTTCCAAAACAGTTTTGGCCCAACTGGAAATGTAGTTAGTTCTAAGCCTTTGGAAAGTGATTACAGTTCTTGGGTTTTCAAGGCAATCAAATTACTGAGAAGTGAAAACTTTATCAGGTTCCCAATTACTTCAAATAATACAGGAAGTGAAAGACTTGCAACTTTTATTGGCCATCTTCTTCTTTTTCACTCCCTATATTTTTTGAGTAGAAACTAAGACCAGAAAGTATAGCCAGGTTACTATCAGCACAGGGCCCAATAGTACCTTTCACCACTGGGTGTTCCAGAAATTAAAGACAATAGACCCCAACCCTTATCTTCATAAAAGCTTTGCTTGGCTGTTTTTCCAAAGTCACTTCACAGGTAGATCATAGCCCATAGTAATCTGTTCATCTCATTGCTTGGTTAAACAAAAGCTTTAACCCATAAAGTATCCCCAATATCTTCTCATTTTATTTCCACATACTTCATAAATATAGATGTGTAGTGCCAACAACAGTGAGTGCCATTAAATTGGCTGGGGTGGACCAAGTGCCTATAGTACAGTCAGAATTTTTTTTTCTATTAAAATTTACTGTCCTGAATTTCCTGAAATTGATTTCCACTGTATCTTTTAAACACAAAACACTAGGTTTGCCACTAATGTGAAGGAGAAGAAACACAGAAGTTTCCATTGGAAGCACATGCATTTCTTTTAAAGTAAAGTTTTGTTTAAAACTAAAGTAAATATGAGTTGATAAGCCTCCAGTATACTTTTTCAAACTCTTTTAAATGCACTCTTTGTTCATCCTGTACTCTGCTACAAAACACAGCAGGGAAAAAAAACACAAAAGATCTTTCTCATTTTACTGACATTACCGCACCAATATTGCCAGTATTTAATTTCACTTAGGACAGAATTATAAATATTCAAATACTGCCTGTGGGCAAAAGACAGCAGGGAGTAACACTTTGCAGCAGTGAAAAGTTCACAACTTCATTTTTCAGGTGGCATTAAAGACAGAATAAACAGATTTCTACGAATGGATACCACCAAGTCACACATAATTATCGTGCATGAGATCCACAGGGAATTTACTATGCTTCCCTCATTACTAGGATTTCATTCCTCCCATCCTCAAGACCTCACCTTCACATCCCCAGGACAGCTCATAACCCACCTCTGTGGCATCACCTACACTCTCCAGGACCACATCTTTCATAATCCCAGAAACAGTTCTGTCATTCAATGTGAACATGACAGATCTATGAACTAACACCGTATTCCCCAGCTTGGACCCATTATCCTTAAGTAATTTTGAGTAACCTCAGTTTGAAAAATAGCAATTAATCTAGAATCAATTAACTCGCGCACGAAAGAATACCAGACCTCTACAATTCTTTATGTAGAGCTGTGCTTTGTAATTCCACTACTGAAAGGTCTGGTGTAATTTTTAAAATTACCTCCCAAGTCTTAGATTCCCAAATCATCAAGAACAGTTGCTCCCAATGTTTCCCAAGCTCTCAATCTTTATGTTTTCCTTAATATCTTGAAAGTTTTGATCAACTAACCATTAACCTTCTAAATTCCAGGGTACATAACCATAGCTATTAAACATCTTTGTTGTTTAATGTTTAGAGTCCAGGGTATCAGACTGCTGCAGCACCTCCAAGGTCAATATGTTCTTTTATAGTGTTTAAGCTGTTCCAGGTCTGGTCTAATTAAGGTTTTGTACAACTGTACACTATTGTACTCTAATCCTCTAAATGTAAACACCAGCATTCCATTTTCTTTCTCAAATTGTACCTGTACAGAATATTTACTTATCTGTGTCCCTGAACCCCAAGTTGTGTTGAGTCTCTCTTGTTTCTAGAAGCAATATTTAGAAAGTATCCTGTTTTATTTCTTTAGGTCCAAAGTGGATGACTTCACATTTACTTACATTGAAGCCTGTTTGCCAGGACTCTCTCAGATCCTTAATGTATCAAGATCTCCAAGTAATGCTATTCTTCCATATACAGTGCTTACCTGCATCTTAGTGTCATTGGCAAATTTGAATGTGTAGCTTCCTATTGCATTGCCTTAGTCACTAATGGATACCACGAGTAATTGCACAAAGGCCAGAACCACAGAATCTTGCAATACATCATTCGTCATACTCTGCTAGTGAGAATACCTGCCCATTATCCATGTTTCCTTCTGCTCTGCCAATTCCCTAATTAAAACAAATAATTTGCCTTCTGAGATCAAGCCCCATCTCAAAATCTGAGTACAAAAATTAAGGTGGACACTCCAGTACATTATGGGAGTGCTGCAGTGTCAGAGGTGCTGCCTTTCATATTGAAGGACTCATTTGCCTTCTTAATGGATGTAAAAGATTACGTGGTATTATTTTGAAGAGGAGCAGAGCAGTTATCTTCAGTGCCACTACTGATTCCTCAAAATTGTCATAAGAAACAAATTATCTGGTCATTACTACATTGCTGGTTGTAGAAGTTTGCTTTTCATATACTGTCTGCTCAGCTTCCTATTTTGCAACAGTGACTACACTTCAAAATTTACTTCATTAACTTCAAAGTACTTTCAGCGATCTGGCAGCCATGAAAAAAAACTAAGTGCTTCTTTTTCTTTAATTCTACGTACCTTAGCTAACAATGTCATTTGGAGGACTCCATTAAATGCCTTCTGAAACTCCTAAATAATGTCCATTAGACATTCCCATGTCCGGTTCTTTAGTTACCTCTTCAAAAAATTCAATCAGTTGTGTCAAGGATGAACATTTACACCCTTTGGAAAACTATATTGTACTCCCTGAACAGCTACAAATTCTAGAGAGTGGGGAAAGAAGAAACAAAGTTCTCAGAGTAAAGTAATTGTCAAAACTTTGTAGAAGCTTTCATCAAAAGTATCTATGCCTTCTTTTAAGTTTTGATGAGCTATGCAGTCATAGAGGCTTTGAGGTCTACAGTATAGATAAAGGCCCTTTGGCTCAAGTCTGCATCAGTCAAAAACAAGCAGCTAAATATTCTGATCCCATTCTCCAGTACTTGGCCCATGGCCTTGTAAGCCTTGGCATCACAAGTGCACATCTAAGCAATTCTAAAATGTTATGAAGGTCTCTACCACCCTTTCCGGCAGAGAGTTCCAGATTCCCATCATTCAAAATCATTCTCTCTACTCCTTCCCTTACCTTAAATCTAAGCCCTTGATCATTGATCCCACAACAAAGGGGAAATATTTATTTCCATCTACGCTGTGTATGCTGCCCCTAATTTGTCTCCTCTGCTCCAAGGTAAACAACGTTGGTCTATCCAATCTCTCTTCATAATTAAAATTCTCCAGCCCAGTTAACATCTTGGTAAAACTCCTTTGCATCTTCTCTTGTGCAATCCTATTCGTACTATAATGTGGATTCCAGAACTGCACACTGTAGCTGAGGCCTAACCAATATTTTATACACTTTCAGCTTAACTTTCTCTACTCTTAAGCTTTTTGCCTTGGCTAATAAAAGCAAGTATCCCATGTATCTCCTTAACCACTTTATCTACCAATCCAACTACTATAAGGAAACAGTGGACATGCACACCAAAGTCCCTCTGATCCTTGGTGCTTCCAGGGTCCTACCTTTCATCATGTATTCCCTTGCCTTGTTTGTCTTGCCCAGTGCATCAGCTCGCATTTATCTAGACTGAATTCCATTTACTATTGATCAGCTTATCTGACCAGCTCATCTTTATTTCGAATCATAGAATGCCTACAGTGTGGAAACAGACCCTTTCGCCCAACTTATCCATGCGGACAATCTAGTCTCACCTGCCAGCACCTAGCCCATATCCCCCTAAACCCTTCCTATTCATATACCCATCCAGATGCCTTTAAATGTTGTAATCGTACTAGTTTCCACCACTTCCTCTGGCAGCTCATTCCATTCACGTACTATCCTCTGCGTGAAAAATTTGCCCCTCAAGTGTCTTTTATATCTTTCCTCTCTCATCCTAAACTTATGCCCTCTAGTTTTGGACTCCCCCACTCCAAGGAAAAAACTTAGTCTATTTATCCTATCCATGCCCCTCATGATTTTATAAGCCTCTATAAGATCACCCCTCAGCCTCCGATGCTCCATGGAAAACAGCCCCAACCTATTCAACCTCTCCCTATAGCTCAAATCCTCCAACCCTGGCAATATCCTTCTACATCTTTTCTGAACCTTTTCAAGTTTCACAACATCCTTCCGATAGGAAGGAGACCAGAATTGCACGTAATATTCCAACAGTGTGCTAATAAATGTCTTGTACAGCCACAACATGACCCCCCAACTCCTGTACTCAATACTCTGACCTGTAAAGAAAAGTATACCAAGCACCTTCTTCACTATCCTATCTACCTGTGATTCGACTTTCAAGGAGTTATGAACCTGCACTTCAAGGTCTCTTTGTTCAGCAACAATCCCCAGGAGTGTATAAGTCCTGCTCTGATTTGCTTTCCCAAAATGCAGCACCTCACATTTATCTAAATTAAACCCCATCTGCCTCTTCTCAGCCCACTGGCCCATCTGATCAAAATCCCTTTGTATTCTGAGGTACCCTTCTTCACTGTCCACTGCACCTCCAATTTTGGTGTCATCTGCAAACTTACATGACTCCCATTAACAAAATTATTTTGGTTGATCTTGGTTAATCCTCACCTCTCAAAGTGAAGATTAATTCTGTCCCTCAGAATTACTTACAATAATTTCCTCACCACTGAGGTTAGACTGACTAGCCAGAAATTTCCTGGATTATCCCTTTCTCCCTTCTTGTATAATTGTCCCATTTGGCTATCCTGCAGTCCTCTGAACCTCTACTGTGGCCAGAGAGGAATTTCAAATTATTGTCAGTGTCTCAGCTATTTCCTCCCTTGCCTCACGCAATAGCCTGGGGTAGATTTCATCTTACCCTGGAGATTTATCTGCTTTTAAGCCTACCAGGCAACTCAGGACATCCTTTTGCCCATTCAGTCAACCTATCTCTATCCCCTTGCAGTTTCTTTATGTCCTCATCACAACATGCCTCCAATATATTTTCCTATCATCGGCAACATTGGATACATAATACTGTGCCCCTCCCCCTCAGGTTATTAATATAGATAGTAACAATTGAAGCTCTAAGATTGCTCCTCGTGGCTCTCCACCTGTCACAGCTTTCCAACTGAAAAAAAAAGCAGAAAATCCCAACCTTCACAGATTTGCCAAACATAATTTTCCCTTTCACAAAGACATGTTGTCTCTGTTTGATTGCGTTAAGTTTTTCTCAATGTCCGGCCATCTCTTCCTTAATCACATTTACCCAATGGCAGGTATTAAGATATCTGGCCTATCATTTCCTGCTTTCTGTCTCTCCCTTCTTGAAATTTGTGCTTTTTCAATCCATTGGAACCCTCTAGAATCCAGTAAGTTCTGGAATATTCCGACCATTGCATCACCTATTTCTGTAGCCAATTCCTTTAAAACTCTTCGATGCAGGCCACCAGGTCCTAGTGACTTGGGTAATAAAAACAGGAAGGCAGTATTATCTGAATGGCAATAGATTTTTAAAGAGTAAGGTGCAAACAGACCTGCTGTCTTTGTACACCAGAAGCAGAAGTATTGGAGAAACTCAGCAGGTCTGGCAGCATCTATGAGAAAACCGGAATTAAGATTTTGAGTCCAGTATGACTCTTCATCGGGTGAAGAAGGCAAATGGTGAGAGCATTTGAGTACAGGAGCAGGGATATCTTGTTGTAATTGTATAGGGCCTTGGTGGGACCACATCTACAGTACTGGGTGTAGTTTTGGTCTCCTTATTTGAAGAAGGATGTTCTGGATATGGAGAGAGTGGAATGAAGATTTACCAGACTGATTCCTGGGATAGCAGGACTGATGTATGGAGAGAGTTTGGATTGGTTAGGACTATATTTACTGGAGTTTTGAAAAATAAGAGGGGATCTCATAGAAACTGATCAAATTCTAACAGGGCTAGACAGAGTAAACACAGAACAGATATTCCCAATGACCGAGGAATCGAGAACCAGGGGTCACAGTCTAAATATATGGGGTAGGTCATTTAGGACTAAGATGAGAAGAAATTTCTTCACTCAGAGAGCGGTGAGCCTGTGGCCTTCTCTGTCACAGAAAGTAATTAAGGCCAAAACATTGAATGTTTTTAAGCAGTAGTTACACATAGTTCTTAGGGCTAAAAGGATCAAGACATTTGGGGGAAAGTGGGAACAGGGCACTGAATTAGATGATCAGCTGTGAAGGCTCAAGGGATGAATGGCCTATTCCTGTTCCTATTTTCTAAATTTCAATGTTTCAAAGGGCACAACATTGATGCACTATTGAAAGATAGTTGATAGTTTGAAGCTATTGCATAAGGATATGAACATTTTTAAGCTCTTGACTCTAAAGCAACAATAATATTAGTAAATAAAGTGAATAAACTACGCCAGTTAATGCTTGTAGTGTGGTTTATCCCATTTACCAAAGCAATGTCTGGCATTCTACAACACATTAAAGTTCTATGCCAAATGATGAAAATGTGCAGAAAGTGTAATAATCAAACAATGCCCAAGATGCAGCAGAATACTTTCAACCATAAGACTTGAAAAGTGCTTCAATTAAAATCCAATACAAAGAATGTTCCCAAATGACACTGTGATAGTGCAAGGATGTGGATCAATTTCAGGAAATATCTGTAAAAAAAACAGCTTCGCGATACTATCCAAGCTGTACATGCAATTGATCTGATGCAGCAGATCAATGACATGTTGTGCTCTGCACAACTAGAGCAGGCAGAGGGGGAATGTGATGGAATCTGAAGAGCTGGGAAAGCAGGAGCAGCTTTCTGAGGAGGAAGGTGAATATGGGATGTGGCTTGGTTTCTAAACAGAAAGAAATGTGCGACTGCTCATTCACACGTTGAAGTGTCACTGGCTGTGTCACATTTGTGCCCTGTGGGGTGATGGTTTCTGGTCATTTCCCACAATGTACACAATTAAGGGCAACTCCACATTACCAAAGCTTGACCAGGTGCGCAGATGGACTTCAAACATGGTGCTGCATCATGAATCCTGGGAGCTTCTGGCAGTGGTATCTCTGTCTATGGTGAGTGGGAGAATATATTCAGTGGGGCATCATAGGGATAAAACATATATTAGATTAGATTCCCTACAGTATGGAAACAGGCCCTTCGGCCCAACAAGTCCATGCAGACCCTCCAAAGATTAACCCACCCAGACCCATTTCTCTCTGACTAATGTACTATGGGCAATTTCGCATGGCCAATTCACCTGACCTGCACATCTTTGGACTGTGGAAGGAAACCGGAGCACCCAGAGGAAACCCACGCAGAGAACGTGCAAACTCCACACATACAGTTCCCTGAGGCTGGAATCGAACCTGGGACCCTGGTGCTGTGAGGCAGCAGTGCTAACCACTGAGCCACTGTGCAGCTAATTTCTGATAAGAGTCAGCCCTTTTACTTTATTGACTTTTCCACTAGCCTAGTTAACTCAGCTTTCATGGCTACATAGTTCCACCTAGTTTAGTTTAAAATACTAGTCTTATTTTTGATCTTCTCCCTTTCAAACTCTGTGTAAAATGCAATCATATTGTGGTCACTGCTACATGTGGGTACCCTAACTCTGAGGTCATCATTTAATCCTGTCTCATTGCACATTTCTAAGTCTAATATTACCTGCTCCCTGGTTGGTTCTAAAACATGTTTCTCTAAGAAACTACTTGAAAAGAATACCATATATTGCTCATCCAATTTGACTTTCACCTTTTGTGCATAGGTTAAAGCCACCTTTGATTATTGCTGTTCCTTGATCACAAGCATCCAATATTTCTTCTGATATGTTTGCGGTGAATATTGTAATTACTATTTGGAGGGCTGTAGACTACTCCCAGTACTTACGTCACCCTCATCCCCAGTAACACCCTTCATCTCCATCCAAACTAATCCACCCGGAAAGTCAAATTCATCAACTAGCCTGAGTCCAGACTATTGCAATGTGCCTGATATGTTTGTTATTTAGTTACTTCATACTTAAATATTTTGGTATTTGCTTTCAGTAAGAACGCAGTCTCAGGGCTCCTGTTATGAGAGATAACGTAATAGTAAAACCTAAAGAACATATTGTACTCCAGAATTTGTTGGCTGTGAAAGGAGCATTCATGATGTGGCGCAACAAGTCAACAACCAGTCCACTGTTTCTGCTCCTAAAAGGAAAAAATGTGTCCAAAAATATCAAAACAACCATAGCAATGATCATAGTGAAACAGCAATATGCCAGTTACTCATGTTAGAAGACCAAGGTGTACTTTGAAGAATAAACATTGAAGCTGATATTTACATATAGCATAGTAACCCAATCCAGTTGCAAAAGCTGCTGTATGAAGAATATTGGTTTGAAATTTGATGAAACTGGAATCTGTTGGAGCTGAGCCCACAGAACTTACAGACAACAGACAAAAAATTATCCCTCATTTTCATTGTGTTTAAATAAGTAATCTGAAAGGCTTTACCATGTTCTTTCCATAATAATGCAATTTTTGTTAAATGAAATTATATCTAAATCCATTTCAAAGATTGAAATATTCTGAGAGCCTGCTGTTTTCAAATGTTGCCTTTACTATTTCAGGATTTTGCCACAATGACCTATTGTGCTGAACGATTCTGCCATGAAGGCAGTTCAGCTGGAGTATGGTGCACTGTGAAGGCCATCCAATCAGTGATGCAAAGTCCTCTTTACAGTTTTCTCTATTCTACTCCAGTTCTTTTTTTTTATTGGAAGAACATTAAAGGACATTTAGCAGATCAATTCATGAGAAACAGTAATGAACAACAGTTTAATGCTTGAAGATTTTAATTTTTTTAGTATTTCCCCAAATGCTCACTAGATTTGGCACAATGCCAGAACTTTAGTTGCCATATGTTTTCATTGCTATTGTGAAAATAATTGTGGAGAATATTACAGCAGACATGCACCTTCATCATTACACTGTAACCAAAACTTGATAAATGCATGTCTGTGATATTGATGCTACACAGTCTAGCTAACTGTGTGATGAAGAACAAAAATGGTGTAGAAGTGTGAATCTCTCAAACTTTCACTCTGTACATGTGCTGGGGAGAAAGGTAGGAACATTCCTTGATTTGGTACATTGTGATTTTAATAAAGCAGTTGTCAGTATGTACCTGTTATTCCCAGACAGCAGGTTTTCAGTCTGAGTAGTGCTATTAGGGAAGAGCTGCACTCTGGTGCTGCAGTGATGGATTAACAATGGACACACTGAACGGCACTTTTGAGATTTCTATATTCCTTGTAATTTAAAATGGAGTCAACAAACAACAGAAAGCTTGAAAACTGTCACAAATTTATCATTGTAATAATGAAGTTAAACTGCCCACTTTAAAATTTAAACAAAGACTGACAGGTAACTTATAATTATCATTGGTGAGAAAATAGTATTAACAGTACAGGTCCAATGACCTTTCTTCAGAACTAGAAGTTCATTTCTGAGGAAAGGCCACTCAACCCATAACATTAACTATGCTTTCTCTCCACAGATGCTGCCAGATGGGCTAAGCTTTTCTATTAAATTTTGTTTTTGTTTCTGATTTCCAGTATCCACAGTTTTATGGGTTTTCTTTTGTACAATCATTATTAGTTGGTGCACTCTCCATGGTAATTCCTCTACCAATCAGAGTTTATTCTCCAGCCAATCAGCACTCTCTGCGCTTTGAATAGATATTCTCATGAATTGTCAAGAAGCATATAAATTTGAAAAAAACTTTGATGAAATGTATAATTGTTTTCAGCAACACCAAGGTCTGTCCCACCAAATGACTGATATTTATAAAATTACATATTTGAAAAGAAAGCTAAGCTATCTTTAAAATTAGTCTAAGAAAATGGCTCCCAAAATCCACATGACTTCTCCATGGATTTAACAATAGACATGTAAACTGTGTCATCTTAACAGGGTCAATAGCATTGATTAATTCAGGGTTTCCAGGAGTGTCCATTGAACCCCCTCAAAGGGTGACTTAAAAGCAGCTATCATGTTGAAAAAGAGATGGGAGGAACATGACTAGGAATTCCACATTACTGACATAGTTTTGGGACCAATGATTCATCAAAGATTACATTTGCAGTTATGTTGTTTTATTTTGGTAGAGCTGGCCGGATGCAGCTTTTCTGAGACAAATCATCTAAGAACTATTGGCGAGGCTTCTTGAAATAGAAACTGCTTCTCGACAGGAAGAAAAAGGACTGCTGTTCTGAACCAGGTTACATAATCTGCACTGTGGTAAAAGTTAAACAGAGGAACCTCTGCACACTTTCAGGACCTGTGTGTGCTCTGTCAAGCTGTGGGAGCAAAGACCAGATATCCACGTGTAGAATCTGCCTTTGAGTTTTCAATCCTTTCACTTCAAAAAGTGAATTTATTATTTTTCACATTCATACAGAACATTTATCCTTCGTTACTTTAAATATTTCTATTTGCATTTCAACTAATAACTTAATTTTACTTAAAGAACGAACAACAATAGTTATGTAATAAACTATACTTGATACCTATTTACTTAACTGCAGAAGAAGCTACAGAATTATTGATTTAAAGTGGACAATCTTGGACAGCTCCAGGTGTAGGGGAATTGCTCAACAGAATCTTCAATTTCCCAGGCAATTCCCTTCGAGTCTGCTATGTCAGAGTTCTGTAGGGTCCTCATGCACAACTTTCTGTGCTGCAGATAGGACTAACCAATCTCAGAAAATCTGGGCCATTGTTTTTCTAGCTTCCAGGTTATCTGGCATGTAGAATTGTCGAGAAGGATAATCTCTGCCACTAACAAGAATGTGATGCTGTGAAGGAGCAGTTGTTCAATAGCATTCTTAGAAGGTTGTGTATTTGAACTCAAAATAGTTTCTGTAATTTCAGTGTAACAGTGAAGGAGTGCTGCACTATTCGAGGGACCACATTTCAGAGACATTTAACCAAAGACATTTAGTGTATAAATTAAATATTGAAAGAAGAGCAGCGGTCCTGTCCAATATTTTATTCCTAAAGATGTATCCTTAAACTATTCATCCTGTGATTATTGATTTGCTAATTATGGGACATTTCTGTTTGCAAATTACCTGCTCTGTCTTGAACTTGACAACAATGACTACAATTCAAAGTCCTTAATTGACTTTAAAGGATATCCTGAAATCATGAAGGTACTATGTAAATGCAAAATATTTCTGTCACTCTAGCTAAAACTGCACACCTAATTAATGCATGTGGATTTCCCATCCTCTATTGCTTTTGAAATGCTGATGAATCATAATCCTGGATTACATTTAGATATATTGATGATTTAGTTACAACATGTGCATTTTTAAATAAAGGGGCATGCAGCCAAAACATGAATATGAATGTAAATTCAGTGATGATTCTAAGGGAGCTGAAAATGTGTTACTGGAAAAGCGCAGCAGGTCAAGCAGCATCCAGGGAACAGGAGAATCGACGTTTCGGGCATAAGCCCTTCTTCAGGAAGGGCTTATGCCCGAAATGTCCATTCTCCTGTTCCCTGGATGCTGCCAGACCTGCTGCGCTTTTCCAGTAACACATTTTCAGCTCTGATCTCCAGCATCTGCAGACCTCACTTTCTCCTCGATGTTTCTAAGGGAATCAACTTAAAATAGAGAACATTCAGTACAAACTGAAGTGTAATCTTTTGTAAGTTATCTCAGACTGTGAACATGATTGGAGAAAAGAAAACAGTCTTGGTGAGAGACATATTTTATGCCTTCATCTTTCAAGAATATACAAGAACAGGAGTGAAAAGCAAATTCAACCCTGTCTGTGTGTGCTAATTGATAAAGCTGTGCTATTGAGCTGAGGTGTTCATCAGTGAGCTGGGAAACCCATGTGTACTAACCTGGGTTCTGGCATTGGTCAAAGAATCAAGATGCAGGTCATGGACTCTTGCTCAGAGTACTAGAAACCAGCTAGACAGCAAGCCGGTCAAAAGGAAACAGGACGAAAGAAGGCTTCTCCTCCTCAGCGTGCTGCCAGCCAGCCACCAAAAGGATTTCAATTAACTGACCAAACCTAGAGTCTGAAAATCGACAATTCATCTATTAGCATTGCACCATTTACTCTTCATGAATGACCCACAGTGAGTGATCTGTACATCTTTTAACTTTGTTTTGGGACTCGCATCTAATTTGTAATGTGTTTGTGTGTGTTGCATTATTAGCTTTTCACAGAATTACAGAGCTGTTTAAGTACAGAAATGGCCATTCAGCCCATAACACCTAAACCAGCTCTCTAAGTGAGCATCATAATTTAGTGCCAGTCTCCTGCCTTTTCCCTGAAACTCTGCACTTTGTTTCTGCTTAGATAATCATGCATTAATTGAACCTGCCTCCATCACACATCTGGCAGTACATTCCACATCCAAACTAATCTTTGCATGAAAATGTTTTACTCGTATCATGTTTTCTTCTTTTGCAAATCATTTTAAATCTGTACTCTCTAAACCTTGATTGTTTTATGAGTAGAAACAGTTTTTCCTATCTACTCTATCCAGCCTCCTCATGATTTTGAAAGCTTCAAACAGATAACCTCTTAGTCTTTTTCTTTCTTGAAGAACAGTCCCAAATTCTTCAAATTATCTTCAGATGAAGTTTCCCATCCCTGGATAATTTTCTGTAGTCTCTCCAAAGCACTCACATCCTTCTTAAAGTGTGACACCCAGAAGTATGGACATTATCTTAGCCGATGTCTAACATATGCCTTATACAGGTTCAGCCTCGTCTCCTTGTTTTTGTTGTCTATGCACATATTAATCAAGCTCAAGATAAAATAAACCATTAAATTTTCCTTCCACTTGTCCTGCTACCTTTAATAAAATTTAAATACTGCAGATGCTGAAAATCTGAAATAAAAACAAAGTGCTGGAGAAACTTAACTGGTCCCATCTCATCCGTGGGGAAAGAAACAGAGTTAATGTTTTCAGTCTGATATGACTCTTCTTGTGGAGATGAATTTCTTGTCACATAGTATACAGACTTTGTGGCTGCTGTATACACCGAGATGGGCCAGTTCAGTTGTAACTCTCATAATGTTGATTGCAGGGGTTTCGGTAATCATAATGCCATTAAATGTGGAGGGAAGATGGTTACATTTCTCTTGTTGGAAATTGTCATTGCCTCATACTTGTGTACCGTGGACCTTACTTGCCACTTGTCAACCTGAGTCTGAATGTCATCCAGGTCTTACAGAAGGATTGTTTCAGTGTTTGAGGAGTTGCAAATACTATTACACACAGTACTATCATCAGTGAACATCCACTTCCCACCTTATGAGGGAAGGAATGTCATTGATGAAAGACTAAAGATGGTTGACGCTATGGTCTACTCTGAGGAATTCATTCAGGGACCTGGGTCTGAGTAATTGGCTTCAAACAATGGCAACTCCTTGCCTTAATACTCAATGTGATTTCAACCAGTGGAGCATTTTCACCGTGATTCCCACTGACACCAATTTTGCTCAGGCTACTTAATGCCATACTCTATTTAATGCCTTTCAATGTCAAGGCCAGTTGCTCTCATCTCACCTGCAGATTTCAGTTTATTTGGTCATATTTTAACCAGTCTCTAATGAACTCTTAAACTCAATCACATTGAACTCTAATTCAGATTACAAAGCCAGAGTATTGTTCACCACCGAAGCGGCCTTTCTCATCCGCACTCCACTCTCATCACACATCTACTGATGCAAACATCTGCATTGTTGTCTCCGTCTCCTCGAGGCTTGATTCTTTAATTGTTCTCTCTCTTGTTTAAAATTACACAGGACATAAGGCACAGAAATAAACCACTCAGCCTAACAGTCCAAACAAATCATATTCTTCTACTCATTGTTAGGTCATAATAGTTAGTGCAAAATGCTTGTGCCACAATTCTAATATTTCTTGTGCATTGTGTTTTGTTTCATGAAGTGACTCACTTACTCCCAACAAGTGTCTCTTACATTGTCAGCACATTTTCTTTCAAGTTGGCAGTCAGCCCACTCTTGATTTTCTTCCTATTCATTCAAAATATTATCATCCTTTCCCCAACCCACACTAAATCCTGCTCACCTATTATGCTGCCTTCATTCATCTTTCCCAGCCCATCACCCCAGTACACTGATTTCAAAATCATTTACCTTATTCACCAGAATCCTACATCTTTTTGAATTACTGTATCTTTACATTCTCCTCGGCTATTGCATTCAGCCATCAGCTACCAATTTTTCAAGCTTATCAGAGGCTAAATCCTGAGCCAACACACCCCTGTGGTCACTTAGTGAGAGAGATTGAATTGAAAATAGCTGCAGCAACATGGGAGTAAACATTTTAACGTATTCTAAATTAAACTCTGCTGAACACATAAGTAGTATACCAACTCTGCCTATCTCTGAGGCATAAAAACACAACACTCATAATTCATGAAATGTTTGCTGTAATGTACATGCTGCAATGAAATCCTTCCTATTACCTGCCTATTCAGGAAAAATGTAATCTTGACTTTAAAAGAAGGGTGGTATTGTATAACTTTAAATTGGTTTGTCCATAATATGTAAGCATTATCAAACAGGATATGATGTCATTGTCACATGACATCAATACTTGGAATAATGATATTTTCAGTTGCCCAATTTAGTTAAGTACTAAGTCCTCTCCAGAAAAGTGTATGAAAATCTTTGAGCTAATACTTCCCAATGCAGTTTGATGAGATGGCTTTTGAAGTCTTGAAGGAAACACAAACCAGGCATCACCCTTCCAGAAAGTTCTTCAATGTTGAAAACCATTGGTCAGTTTATTTAGGTTTTCCAAATTACAGTGTGCTTCAATACATACACTGCTGTCTCATTAACAAGAAGTTCTGGCTTCACTTCAAGCTTGAAATATTTGGAAGTTTGTTTGTAACACCGCAGGCTAATTCTCTTAACTCCTGTCTGGAAGTATGTTTTCAGAGGCAGCATGAAGTAAGCATGTGATGAGGTTCCTGGTGTGTACCTGTATGTCGAATTCTACTTTTGACCTCGGGCATATTATCTATTATTATGTACAGCAGAGCACACAGTCTGCGATCTGTTCCCAGCAGGATACATGTCGGGAATCAGTAGTCTGTGGAAAAGAAATCAAGAGGCATGATTCCCAAATAGTACAGTGTGTGTGGCAAACCAGCCATGATAATTATCTGATTATGGATGCCTACTTTATTTCCATGGATTCTGAGCTGTAGGTCCCACCAACTGACCAGGCAGTTGCCCTGGTTAGCTGTCAAGAGAAATATTGCATAGATTTATTTAGAAGATCCTGCCTTTAAGATCAGCAGGGCGTCCATGTCTCCAGCCTTCCTAAAATGTTGCCCAATACAGAGTTCCTCATCTCTCTCAAACTCCTTAATGCCAACACTGCTAATGTCAAGCCCAGTGTATTTGCAAACAATATAATCAATCTCTGTTTGCATGTCAAAATATTCCAGACATCATTACAGTGGAGACTGAACATCAAGCAAGAATTGAAAGCGATATTAAATGAGGTAATGAGCAGTGTGATTAAGATTGTAAGTTTCAAAGAAATTGAAAAGAGAAGACTGGAGTGAGATAGAATTGGAGTGGGCAGCACGGTGGCACAGTGGTTAGCACTGTAGCCTCACAGTGCCATAGGCCCAGGTTAAATTCCTGCCTCAGGCGACTGTGTGAAGTTTGCACATTCTCCCCGTGTCTGCGTGGGTGTGCTCCGGTTTCCTCCCACAGTCCAAAAATGTGCAGGTTAGGTGAATTGACCATGCTAAATTGCCCGTAGTGTTAGGTAAAGGGGTAAATGTAGGGGAATGAGTCTGGGTGGGTTGCGCTTCGGCGGGTCGGTGTGGACTTGTTGGGCCACAGGGCCTGTTTCCACACTGTAAGTAACCTAATTTAATAGTTGTGTTTAGGAACTACAGAGACTTCAAACTGCATTAGGAAGTATTAGTTCAAAGATTACAGATTTTCATACACTTATCTGGAGAGGATTTAATACTTAACTAAATCGGGCAACTGAAAATATCATTATTCCAAGTATTGATGTCATGTGACAATGACATCATATCCTGTCTGATGATGCATACATATTATGGACAAACCAATTTAAAGTTATACAATACCACCCTTCTTTTAAAGTCAAGATTACATTTTTCCTGAATAGGCAGGTAATAGGAAGGATTTCATTGCAGCATGTACATTACAGCAAACATTTCATGAATTATGAGTGTTGTGTTTTTATGCCTGAGAGATAGGCAGAGTTGGTATACTACTTATGTGTTCAGTAGAGTTTAATTTAGAATACGTTAAAATGTTTACTCCCATGTTGCTGCAGCTATTTTCAATTCAATCTCTCTCACTAAGTGACCACACCCAGCCTTAATTTATGACACACAGAAAGCAGAGACCAGGCACATGCAATCAAATACTGAACAATTCAACACTGCAGCATCAGGAGCTCTTATGGTGCCATGATAGTGTCTCTATCTTTGAGCCAAAAGGCCCAGCTTCAAATTCCACTTGCTTCTAAACAGAGTGATTAGAAAATATCTTCAGGGAATTTCCATGTTTATGAGTTTCTGAAACAGACAAGTAGTTTGATTATACAACCCAATCTGGTCATGGTGAAGTTTCTTGGAAATTTCTGATTTAATCACAATGGCTTTGTCTCAAAGCTGTGGTGCCCATATGTACAATGCTATCATACTGACTGTCTCCACCATGATCTACTGAAAGCCATATTTTGATCTAAACTTTGAATATTCTCTACTTGTGATAGGATTACTGGGTGTTGCACACGTGGCCATCTTGCTGATGTGATGTTGTTTTCTGTTTAATATTGTTTCATTCAGTGTCACCACTTCATACGTTCATGGATCTCAAAAACCCTTAGCTATTTCAGCTGGAGCCTACAATCACTCTATTGGGTGTACACCCAAACCTCTTATCCTATGGTTGTTCTTGGCAATTCATTACCGATGACTCATCTCATGTATTTGAAAACTTGACTAGGAAATGGTCTGGAAGAATTAAGTATAGGCTCGGCCGAGGAGAGTTGTGGCTCAGTGGAGACAGTTGAGAGCTCTGGAGACTTATACATGATGATGTCATTCTTACCGTTGTAGCAATGCGACCAGGAAATCCTGCTTCATTTCCTGGGCAAATTATAATCAAAGACTTGACAATATGAACAATTTGCTCCATAAGACCATTTGATTAAAGATAATGTAATGATGTAAAATAATTAATGCCTCACTTTGGACCTATGTCTTGAAATTCCTTGCCCAGGTACTGAGGAAAAGTGACTTATAGAATTTCTTGTGACGCCGCAGAATACCATCGATAATATCAGTTGATGTATCAGGTAGTTGTCGAGTGTTCAGAAACCTAAAGAAATAGTTTGTCTCTAGTAGAAAATTGTCACCATAACAGTTCTTGTTCACAGGTATGGCATAATCTCATGAGGTATCCATAGCCCTTGAGTTAGGAGTTGGACTAAACTCAGCCAATTGCCATCCATCAGTCTGCTCTTGATCATCAGTAAAGAGATGGAAGGTGTCATCAACAGTGCTGTCAAGCAGCACTTGCTTCTCAAGAACATGTTTACTGGCACTCAGTTTGGGTTCCTCCAGGCCCACTCAGCTCATGACCTCACTACAGCCTTGGTTCAAACATGGACAAAAAGCTGAATTCTAGAAGTGAAGTGAAAAGCTCCATTTAACAGAGTGTGGCATTGAGGAACCCAACAAAACCCGAGTCAATGGGAATTGGGGGATTATCTTCCGACTGGTTGGAGTCATATACTGGGACAAAAGAAGATAGTCGTGGTATTGGAAGTCAGAAATCTCAGCTCCAGGACGTCTATGCAGGTGTTCCTCAGTGTCGGGTTCTTGGCCCATCAATCGTCAGTTGCTTCATCAATGACCTTGCCTCCATCATAAGGTCAGAATTGGGGACGTTCACCAAAGATTGCACAATGTTCAGCATTGTTCGTGAGTTCTCACAAACAGAAGAAGTCTATGTCCAGATACAGCAAGATCTGGACTTGGGCTGACAAGTGATAAGTAGTATTCACATCTGACAGTAAGGTCTAACCATCATCCTGTGACACTCAATCCTCTAATGTCAACATCCTGGGACCAGAACCTGAACTGGACTCACCATGTAAATACAGTGGCAACAAGAGCAGGTCAGAGCCTCAGAATCTTTCAGTGAGTAACTCACCTACTGACACTCTAAAGCCAGCTCATCATCGACAAGGCAAAAGTCAGGAGTGTGGTGGAACATTGCTTAATTGCCAGGATGGGTACAGGTCCAACTACACACACATAAACCAGAATAATTATTATCTACTTATTAAAATGTGAAAAGGCAGAAACTATGAAAGCTGATACACAATTCTTGATAGGTGCTCCTTGTGCCAACATCTCTAAGCATTACTCTGATACAATAGTCTTAAATCTTCCAGAAAAGGCAAAGGGTGTTCTTCTGACTTGTGTAAATATGAGTTTTGAATGAGTTAAACATTTCCTAGTCAAATCACATGCACAGCAGCAGAATAATTTGTCTAAATTATTTATATAAATGATATTAAAGTAAAGAGGCCTCAAAGCAGATCCTGAGGCACTCTCCATCATCCTAAAAAGCATTCTATTTATCCATCCTCCCCAGTTTCTGCACATAACCATTCCACTTATCTGTTTCATTTCATATGCCTCAATTTCCATAAGGATCGTGCATAATCATGGAATCCCTACCCTCTGGAAGCAGCCATTCAGCCCATACCAACCCTCCAAAGAGCATCACAGCCAGACCTGCCCCCTTACCCTGCATCCCCATGACTAACCCACACATCCCTGAGCACTATGGGTTATTTAGTACGCAAATCCACCTAACCTGCACTCATTTGGGAGGAAGCACACGCAGACACAGGGAGAATGTGCAAACTCCACACAGACACTCACCTAAGAGTGGAATTGAGCCTGGGCCCCTGGTGCTGTGAGGCAGCAGTGCTAACCACTGAGCCACCCTAGCTGTGTGTCCAAAAGTATTTTAAATTTTTAAATTTTACACACCTCTACAACTTTCTTTGGCAGCTTGTTCTGTAAATGCATCAAGCTCTGCTTGAAAAAATTGACCTTTGGGTCTCTTTTAAGTCTTTCTTCTTGCATCTTAATCCCAAGCCCTCTGGCTTTGGACTCCCTTACCCTGGGGAAAAGATCTTGGCTGTTCACCCTAGCTATGATTCTATAAATTTCTGTAAGGTCACCTGTCAGTCTCCTACACTCCAGTGAAAAAGGTCTCAGCCTATCCAGCCTCTCCTTATAACTCAAAGCCTCCAATCTTGGTAACATCCTTGTAAAGCTTCATTGTACTCTTTTCAGTTTAAGAATATCCTTCCTCGAGCAGGGTGACCAGAACTGTACGCAGTACTCCAAATGTGGCCTTACCGAAGTTAAACAGTGTAGTACACTGTTTTGCAAATGATAAAGGGATAAGTCAAGTCTAAATGGAAACAAGAATCTTATGTGTTGAAGAAATTCGACCCAGCAGCAGCTTTTTGATTGGTTGATCTGCAGAGTGTAACAAAAGCTGTAAGTGCCAAATGTAGCAGAAAGTGTATTTACACATCCAGAGCCTGCAGGCTGTCTCTCTCTCTCTCTCTCTCTCTCGCTTTCTCTCTTCCATGGAGAAAAAGATTGAAAACTCCAGAAAGTTTCAAAGAAATAATTCATGCAAGAAAGATAGACATCCACCTGCTCAAAGAGACAGTACGTCCTGTAAGATTTCCCCTGTATCACACACTATCCTGACCTGTACTGATGGACTGGAGCTTAAGATCTTTTGGGCTCAGTGCCAGTTATGTCAAGGCTTTGGGAGGGTTTTTCACCCTGAGGTCTAATGGATTTGCTTGTTACCCATTTGCTTGTTTGCATCTTACCAAACTCGCTTTATTAACTACCTACATGACTACTATGGCATCTTTCAGGTCCGATTCCAGCCCCATCTTACAATGGGCCATTCCTGGAGAAACTTGCTGATAATATACTGGAATTGACTAGTATTCCTGGTGCTGCCACCATCTTTAATGGCCCATTGTACACCCAGACAAACAGAGTTAGTCCAGCACTGCCATGCAGTGTTTATGACATTTACTCAAGATGTGGCAGATAATGGAAATTTAGAGCCCTACCATTTTGGGAAGGGACTAGGGGTCTTACTGGATGGGGTATTACACAAGTGGGACATCGTCCTCCACTAGGACTAGCAGCAAAAGCCATGACACCTTAGTCAGTGCAGTGCAGTCTCAGCCATCTGGAGGAATGGACAGTACTGTAGGATGAAGGCCACTTTCCTTCTCGACAGCTGCCAGTGTAAGCCTTCCCTCTCTTACATTACACTCTATATCTGCTACTATACCCACCTCCCACCATAGTCTCCTACTCTCTATTGCCTGCAACATCTTCCCTCACTCACTGTCACCCACCCAACCCTCAGCATCACTAACCCTGCATGCCCTTGGCACTGCCTACTCATTCACTCACTCACTCACACACAAAGCACACCTACCCATCTGCACCAAAAGTAACAGCTCTCCCACTCATTTCTATCTCCCTTTCTGCCAGTCTCTTTCCACATTGGGGCAGAAAACATCAAGGTGGGCTTCTCTCCATTTGGCTCTTCACCCTTTATGAGGAGAGCATCCTGACTCTCACAACTCCAGACAGCTGACTGACTGTATCCAAACACCTGGGCTGGTCTCAGAAGCTGCCCTTGATCCACTGTGACAGGATCCCTGAGTGAAAGCTTTCTTTTTTATTTGACCGAGGATGCTGACAATCATACCAGGCTCACTGGCCTTGAGTCTATGCTGAACTGCATGGCAGCTGCTAGTGCAGCCCAAAGTGCAGCAGTGAAGTGCAGAGCATCCTGTAAGTGGTTTTGAGATGTTTCCTTAGGGGTCTTGGAGGCTGGTACATGTGAAATACTAGAGTCCGTGGACCTGGCGTTTGTTTGGCTGCTGCCCACAGACAGTGACCTGAGATGTCTTCCAATACAATATGCAAAGCGAAACAAAGCCAGTGACAAAAATAAATCAAAAACCAAAAGATATTGGTGCTTGGTGTCCAACAGGAAATTATTTGGAACAAGTGGCAAGCTGAAGTTGCCACAAGTCTTTGGTTCATCACTTGCCGATCCTTCATTCGGAGACATTTTTTAGCAGCTTTTGTCAACGGTGATTTGCCATTGCTTTTCACTTGGTGGGCAAGAGTGAAAAGGCAGATTCCAAATCTACCTTAGTCAGAGTGGAAATCAAAACCACACAGTTGCTATTATTCTGAAGTGAATGGTAGTCATTCAGCCAACTGAGCTAACCTGCCCCATAATAATCACTAATCTGCTTTTTTGACATTGTGTGAGTCTTAAATACTTACTAGGAATGTTGAGATAATCACCTTTTAAGTCATATTATAGGCTCTTTTATACCCATCTAAGAGAGAGAACTTAGCTTAATAACTTTTAAAAACAAGTCTAACATTTCTGATAGCTCCTAAATTTTGTAAAAATAGAGGGATACATAAAATAGTGTGAAGGTTGTAATTACTGTTGATGAGCTTATTCATAAACTGTCAATAAAAATATATGACAGAACTCCTCAACAAAAACAAAGAACTATGGATGCTGGAAATCTGAAATAAAAATAGAAAGTTCTGGAGAAGTTCAGCAGATCTGACAGCATCTGTGGAAAGGGCAACGGACTTAATGTTTCAAATCCATTAAACCATTCTAACACAAGACACTAACTCTCTACACAGATGCTGCCAGACCTGCTGATTTTCTTCAGCATTTTTATTTTTTATTGCTAAATTTTGTTTGCTTAAAAGTGTGAACGAAGAACTAGACAATTTATCTCCATTTATTTTGTATGGCACTACCAATGTGCTAATTGATTTAGATTTCAAATACAACTAGAAGCTCAAAAGTGGACATCTAGGAGATGCTTTGTGCCATCAGTCGGGTCAGAGTTGTCCTCAGTCATAATCTGGAACCTCACGACCTGGCGTATCCACCACTCTGACATTCCCATCAAACCAGGAGATCAACCTTGGTTCAATGGAGATTACAGGACAGTATGCCAGGAACTGTACAAGTATACCCAAAATGAGGTGTCAGCCTGGTGAAGCTACAGTGCAGAATATTTGCATATCAAACAACAGAAGCAGCAGGCAAATCGACAGAGCTATGTGGCCCCACACTCAATGGATCTGATCTCCCGTCTGCAAGCTCTGCCACATCCTGTTGTGGTTGAGAATTAAACAACTAACAGGAGCAGGAGGCTCCCCAAGTATCTTTAGTTACAATAATGGGAGAACCTAGCACACTATGTAAGTGAAAATGCTGAAGTATTTGTAACCATCCTTGGCAAGAAGTGTTCAATTGATGATCAATCTTGGCCCACTCCTAATGTGCCTTGCACCACTGATGCCAGTCTTCAGGCAATTTGATTCACTCCACATAGTGTTGTTGGCCAGGGGCTGCTCACACATTAAAAACAGCAGCTTGTGAACTCAATTTATCCGAGAATCAACTACTATCTGGTGCTGGCTGGAACCAGTTTGAACCGAGTCAGCTCAGAGGAATGACAGGAGTGGTAAATCCTTCGTTGGTGGAAGTGTAATGAGGTAATGCCAGATGAACCAGAGCCAACGAGAAGAAAGAAATCACAGTTTGGGAAGGTAAGGAAAAGAATAAAGGATTTTGGGTGTGCCAGCAGCAAAAAATCCGGAGATCAAACTTTGCCAAAGTTAACGACTCGACTCTTGGGGATTACACCGAATACTTGGGGAATCGCCAGGCCAGCAGGAGCTCCTATTCTCAGTATTAGCCTTTAAATTCTTTACTGTTCAGGGAACGTCAGAGAAACCGAGTGGGTGTGCACATAGATTTTAGTCTTGCATGATACCTGTTTTTAACTCTTCCTTAACTCAATGGTGTAAATTGTAAATCTGTTTTAACTCAACTGATAAAATTACTGGTTAATTGATATAGATTTGACTCTATTCCACCTTGTGCTGAGTGAACAACTGTTGTGAGGGCAGTAACTGAGCAACAGTATCAAAAAAAAATAGTTGAAGGCATTGGATGCTGCGAAGAATATAGGCCCTGACAAAGGGGCAGCACAGTGGCTCAGTGGTTAGCACTGTTACCTTATAGTGCCAGGGACTTGGGTTTGATTCCTGTCTCAGGCGACCATCTGTGTGGAGTTTGCACCTTCTCCCCGTGTCTGCATGGGTTTCCTCCGGGTGCTCTGGTTTTCTCCCACAACCCAAAGATGTGCAGGTCAGTTGAATTGGCCATGATAAATTCCCCCTCGTGTTAGGTGCATTAGTCAGGGTCGGGGAATGGGTCTGGATGGGTAGCTCTTCGGAGGCTGGTGTGGACTTGTTGGGCTAAATGACGTGTTTCCATACTGTTGGGAATCTAATTTAATAACATTTAAGCAAAATACTGAAAACCTGTGCCCTAGCCAAGTTGTTTCAGTGCCATGACAATAATGGTATCTACCTAACAATGTAGAAAATTGTCTACGTATGTCCTATTCAAAAAGATCTAACCCATTCAAGTTCCACATTTTCCATAATCAGTGAAGAATGGACTGAATAATCGTCAGTATTACCAAGCATAACTTACCTCTCAATAACCTGCTCACAGAGGCTCAGTTTGGTTTCTGCCAAACCCAGCCAACTCCTGACCTCATTACAGCCCCAGTCTAGACATGGGTTAAAGAACTGAACTTCAAGGAGAGGTGAGTGTGATTACAATAAGGCAGATTTAAACTGAGTGTGGTTTCAAGAGACCCCAGTGCTCAGTGGAAATCAGTGGATGGAATCTCCATTGGTTGGAATCATAATCAGCACCAAGGAAGATGGTTGTGATTATCAGTGGTTAATAATTTCAGTGCGAGGTCATTGCTGCAGATGTTTCTCTGAGTGGTGTCGTAGACCCAACTATATTCAGTGTTTCATCAATGCCCTTCTGAGACCAGAAATGGGAAAGTTCGCTGATGAGTGCACAATGTTCAGCAACACTATGAGATACGTAAATAGTTTCTGTTACTATACATAGCAAGTCCTGGATAATAATCAGGTTTAGGCTGATAAGTGTCAACTATATTGCACCATCCAATGACCATCTCCAATAAGAGGGAATCTAACCATCACCTCTTCACACCTAATGACATGACCATCAATAAATCCCCACTATCAATATTCTTGAGGATACGAATACCCTGGATTAGCCACACTATACTATGGTTATAAGAATAGTGTGACAATGCTGTTCCTTTAACAAGATTATTTTGTCCTTCACTTTTCTTTTCAGAGAGGCTGCAAAAGCAGCAATTCTGAGTTATGGGGCCAATTTGATCATAGCTAACAGATACTGCCTCAGACAAAATGTTTTCAAGTTTAAACAAAACACTTGTACAATGAAAGGGGAATGGCCAAGTCTCACAGCTCAGCTTTTCTCTGGTTTAGTTTGCTTTTAGCAAGCAGTTGTGTTGTGAAGCTGTTGGACCCAAAGAAGAAGGTCCATGCTGACCCTCTCTCTCTGATATCTCTCCTGTAAGACCCTATGTTTGATTTTACCTCTTTTGCCAAGGGATGTTTATGGGGATTTTTGCAATTATTTGGAATAGCATCACTAACCTTGCACTTAAATTGGAAGGGGATTAATATACTGGCAGGGAGATTTGCTAGAGATGCTCGGGAGGATTTAAGCTAGTAAGGTGGGGGGTGGGACCCAGGGAGATAGTGAGGAAAGAGATCAATCTGAGACTGGTACAGTTGAGAACAGAAGCGAGTCAAAGAGTCAGGGCAGGCAGGGACAAGATAGTACTAATAAATTAAACTGCATTTATTTCAATGCAAGGGGCCTAACAGGGAAGGCAGATGAACACAGGGCACGGTTAGGAATATTGGACTGGGGGATACCATGCCAATTACAGAAACATTGCTCAGGGATGGGAAGGACTGGCAGCTTAATGTTCCAGGATACAAATGCTACAGGAAGGATAGAAAGGGAGACAAGGGGGTGAGTCGGGGGAGGGACATTTTTGATAAGGGATAGCATTACAGCTGTACTGAGGGAGGATATTCCTGTAAATACATCCAAGGAAGTTATTTGAGTGGAACTGAGAAATAAGAAAGGGATGATAACCTTGTATTATAGGCACCCTAATAGAGGGGAATTGAGAAACAAACTTGTAAGGAGATCTCAGCTATCTGTAAGAAAAAATAGGGTGGTTATGGTAGGGGATTTTAACTTTCCAAACATAGACTGGGACTGCCATAGTGTTAAGGGTTTAGATGGAGAGGAATTTGTTAAGTG
>NC_057714.1:46031557-46050708 GCF_004010195.1 Chiloscyllium plagiosum | reverse complement strand
AGAAGGAAGCATATGTCAGGTATAGACAGGATAGATCGAGTGAATCCTTAGAAGAGTATAAAGGCAGTAGAAGTATACTTAAGAGGGAAATCAGGAGGGCAAAAAGGGGACATGAGATAGCTTTGGCAAATAGAATTAAGGAGAATCCAAAGAGATTTTACAAATACATTAAGGACAAAAGGGTAACTGGGGAGAAAAGAGGGCCCTTCAAAGATCAGCAAGGCGGCCTTTGAGTGGAGCCGCACAAAATGGGGCAGATACTAAATGAGTATTTTGCATCGGTATTTACTGTGGAAAAGGATATGGAAGATATAGACTGTAGGGAAATAGATGGTGACATCTTGCAAAATGTCCAGATTACAGAGGAGGAAGTGCTGGATGTCTTGAAATGGTTAAAAGTGGATAAATCCCCAGGACCTGATCAGGTGTACCCGAGAACTCTGTGGGAAGCTAGAGAAGTGATTGCTTGGCCTCTTGCTGAGACATTTGTATCATCGATAGTCACAGGTGAGGTGCGGGAAGACTGGAGATTGCCTAACGTGGTGCCACTGTTTAAGAAGGGTGGTAAGGACAAGCCAAGGAACTATAGACCAGTGAGCCTGACGTTGGTGGTGGGCAAGTTGTTGGAAGGAATCCTGAGGGACAGGATGTACATGTATTTGGAAATGTGAGGGCTGATTAGAGATAGTCAACATGGCTTTGTGCGTGGGAAATTATGTCTCACAAACTTGATTGTGTTTTTTTGAAGAAGTAACAAAGAGATTGATGAGGGCAGAGTAGTAGATGTGATCTATATGGATTTCAGTAAGGCATTCAACATGGTTCCCCATGGGAGACTGATTAGCAAGGTTAGATCTCATGGAATACAGGGAGAACTAGCCATTTGGATACAGAATTGGCTCAAAGGTAGAAGACAGAGGGTGGTAGTGGAGAGTTGTTTTTCAGACTAGAGGCCTGTGACTAGTGGAGTGCCACAAGGATCAGTGCTGGGTCCACTACTTTTTGTCATTTACATAAATGATTTGGACGAGAGCATAAGAGGTCCAGTTAGTAAGTTTGCAGATGATACCAAAATTGGAGATGTAGGGGACAGTGAAGAGGGTTACCTCAGATTACAGTGGGATCTTGATCAGATGGGCCAATGGGCTGAGAAGTGGCAGATGGAGTTTAATTCAGATAAATGCGCGGTGCTGCATTTTGGGAAAGCAAATCTTAGCAGGACTTATACACTTCATGGTCAGGTCCTAGGGAGTGTTGCTGAACAAAGAGACCTTGGAGTGCAGGTTCATAGCTCCTTGAAAGTGGTAGACAGGATAGTGAAGAAGGCGTTTGGTATGCTTTCCTTTGTTGGTCAGAGTATTGAGTACAGGAGTTGGGAGGTCATGTTGCGGCTGTACAGTACATTGGTTAGGCCACTGTTGGACTATTGCATGCAATTCTGGTCTCCTTCCTATCGGAAAGATGTTGTGAAACTTGAATGGGTTCAGAAAAGATTTACAAGGATGTTGCCAGGGTTGGAGGATTTGAGCTATAGAGAGAGGCTGAAAGGCTGGGGCAGTTTTCCCTGGAGCGTTGGAGGTTGAGTGGTGACCTTATAGAGGTTTACAAAATTATGAGGCGCATGGATAGGATAAATAGACAAAGTCTTTGCCTTTGGGTGGGGGAGTCCAGAACAAGAGGGCATAGGTTTAGGGTGAGAGGGGAAAGATATAAAAGAGACCTAAAGGGCAACCTTTTCACTTAGAGGTTGGTACGGGTATGGAATGAGCTGCCAGAGGAAGTGGTGGAGGCTGGTACAATTGCAACATTTAAGAGGCGTTTGGATGGGTATATGAATAGGAAGGGTTTGGAGGGATATGGGCCGGGTGCTGGCAGGTGGGATAAATTGGGTTGGGATATCTGGTCAGCATGGACGGGTTGGACCAAAGGGTCTGTTTCCATGGCTGTACATCTCTATGACTCTATGTTGGGTTTTTAGATAAGTTAAGTTGTTCCGTGTTCTGTTCTCTTTTGTTTGAGTTTCATTCAGTAATCTTGTGAACAAATTATGTTTTGTTTAAAACCATGTGGTTTGACCAGCTGCATCACTCCTCGAATGTCCATGTTACACCTGATTAAAACAATAAGCACAGTTAGGGTCAGGGCTACTTTCTTGAAATGTTTTGAGGGGTCTGGCCTGATCCATAACAATCAGTATGAACTTGGCATTTCTATGATGAGTAATCTTTCTTCTGAGTCCCCAATACCTGTCCACTATCTGCAAGGCACAAGTCAGGAGTATAACGGAAGACTCCACAATTGCCTGGATGCGTGCAATTCCAATGTTACTCAAGAGGCTTGACAGCATCCAGGACAAGGTAGCTTCTGTGATTAGTGGTCAATCCACCACCTCAAAGAATCATTGCCTTCATCACCAATGCATAGTGGCCACCATGTATACTACCTAAAGAGACACTGCTGTAGCCCACCACCTTCCTTTGGCAGCACTTTCTAAACTTATGACCACTGCTGCCAAGAAGCCGAACGGCAATTTTATACATGGGAGCACCACCACCTACAAGTTCCCCTTCAATCCACTCACCTTCCTGACTTTGAAATATTTAATTGTTCCTTCAGGTTGCTGGGTCAAAATTCTGGAACCCCCTTCCTGACAGCACTTTGGATGTCCCTACATCAAAAAAACTGCAGTAGTCAAGAAGTGGCTTAATATCACCTTCTCAAGGGCAATCGAGAATGGGCAATAAAAATGTTGGTCCAAACAGCAAAATCCCAATCTTGAGAATGAATATATAATAAAATATAATTTCATGGAAAATATCACTGTGGGCAGACAGCAGCTGCAAGATTAACACTGCTGTCTGGGGCTTGATTCCACCCATGGATGACTGTCTCTGTGGAGTTTGCACATTCTCTCTGTGTCTGCCAAGGTGCTCCAGTTTCCTCCTACAGTCCAAAGAGGCACTGGTCACGTGGATTGGCCACGCTAAAAAAAACTTGCCCTGTAGTGTTTAGGGATTGATTAGATTACTTATAGTGTGGAAACAGGCCCTTCAGCCCAACAAGTCTACACCAACCGTCCAAAGAACAACCCATTCCCCTACACCTAACACTACAGGCAATTTAGCATGGCCAATTCACCTAACATGCACATTTTTCAGATTGTGGGAGGAAACCCACACAGACAATGTGTAAACTCCACACAGACAGTTGCCTGAGGTGGGAATTGAACCCAGGTCTACTGGTGCTGTGAGTCAGCAGTGCTAACCACTGTGCCACCGTGCTGCCCAACTTGCAGGCTTGGTGAATTAGCCATATAAACGCAGGCAAGGTGGCTCTTTGAAGAGTCGGTGCAGACTTGATGGGCCAAATGACCTCTATCTGCTCTGTAGAAATTCTATGATCATAATAGACTGATCATTTTCTCAATTTATTAAACCAGTAATCGAGTTAGCTACAGCTGACACTAAGAGTATTTTGAAAACTCTTTATAATCTTAAAAGCAATAATTTATCCATCAGACCTTTATCAATTAATTTTACAAAGTTCCAAGTGTGTGGAGGCTTGCCTGTGTTAGTAGGTGTGGGTTGTAAAATGAAATGTCACATATTGCATTCTGAATGTCACAAAAGTGGATTGATGAAAACAGCACTGCAGTGTTAGAGTCAGGCAATGTTGCAGCGGTTGAAGAAGATAACCTTTGTGATCGTGTGGTTCTGTGACTGGAAGTTTACCTTGGGGTCAAAAACAACACCACGGTCATGAAAAGCCTGGCTGAGCCTGAGAAAATTGTCATGGAAAGGGATTGAATCATTGGCTCTTGACCAGAAATTGTGACATGACATTCACCATGGAGCCAAATTTAAACAAAATTAGACAATGCACCCAATTGGGCATATCTTAAATGAGAAGAAAGCAGTAAGGAGATAGAAAGGTTTACTGAGGGAATTCCATTAGTTCCAGATGACCAATGTGGACTGATGGAGGTCATGAATGTGAAAGAGGTCAGAATTGAAAGTGTGCTGAGATCCCAAAGGATTGCAGGTCCTGAGGAGATCCAGGTTTGGAGTAGTGTCCATTCACTGAGGATGAGGTGTGGAAGGCCAGCCAGAGAGTATTGAAATAAAAACAGAAATTGCTGGTGAAACTCAGCATTTTGAGTCCAGTGGCTTTTCTTCAGAAAAGCATTAGAGCATTGAAATAGTTGGGCTGGGATTAGAGTTCCAGCGAATGAATTGGGCTAGAGCTGGGGCTGGAGATGGATGAATATGGAATAGAAGTAGCTGGTCTGGTAATAGCATTTTGGGTCAGGAGAGAAAATAGGACACTTAGGTTGCAAATGCAGGTAGAATGAGCCATAAACACCAAACAACGACAAACACAGAAAAAGAAAAATCAGGACCTGAAGAAAAAACTTGACAAACTCACAAACAAAGACAAAACCGATAACACAGGAGCATGGATAAAGAACTTATCAGACTGAACCCTATCAGACACAGAAAGAGCGGTACCAGTAAAAGGACTAAATTTCAAATACTGAGACACTGACAAGAAGGATTTCCTCGCGGCATTAGAAACCACATTGAAGGACAACAAACTCACGGAAGAAACACAACAAACGATCAGACAAACAGTTGCACCTACTCTGAGCCAAAAGAGGGAAGGAAACAAACTGAACACACAAGAAAAGAAAGCCCTAGAAAACCTCAAAAAAGACAAAAACCTCGTTATATTACCTGCAGACAAAGGTCGGCTCACAGTCATCCTGAACAGAAGGAACTACATAGAGAAAGCCAATGCACTACTCGCAGACACCAACACCTACCAACAAGTAGCGCTAGACCTGACCCCACAACCAGGAAACAAAATTACATATCTCGTAAGAAAATTACACAAATCCGGACAATTAAACAAGGCAGAATTCCAAAACATGAAATCAGACGGGACCAACACCCCACGATTCTACGGACTACCAAACATCTATAAACCAGGAGCCCCCCTCAGACCTATAGTCTCACTACCCAGAACAGCAACTTACAGACTGGCCAAAGAACTACACGCAAGATTGAAATACCTAGTAAAAACAATGCTTTTGCCCGAAACGTCGATTTTGCCTGTCCTCGGATGCTGCCTGAATTGCTGTGCTCTTCCAGCACCACTGATCCTGAAATACCTAGTAGAAGAGTCACAGCACTTCATCCACTCCACCCAGGAATTCCTAAAAATCATCAAAAACACCGAAATAGTGGAAGATGAAACAATGATCTCATTCGACGTAACAGCACTGTTCTCCTCCATCAACATCGACCTGGCAAAAGAAACATTTACCACATTTTTAGAAGAGACCATCACACACACCCCAACCACCATCAATCACATTACCAACGAAAACATCATGAAGCTAGTGGACCTGTGCCTCACCACCCACTTCACCCTCAACAACATAATCTACAAACAAACCAACTGCACACCCATGGGATCTCTGCTATCAGGATTCATAGCAGAAGCGGTAATGCAAAGACTAGAACAAACAGCCCTACCAACCATCAAACCAAAATCTGGGTCTGCTACGTAGATGACACCTTTGTCATCACAAAACGAAACAAGATAGAAGAGAAATTTAACATCATCAACAAAACCCTCACAGGCATAAAGTTCACTAAGGAGGAAGAAACCGACAACAAACTCGCATTCCTGGAAGTCACAGTTGAAAGAACGGACAATGGAGAACTACAAACCTGCATATACAGAAAACTGACAAACACTGAACAAATACTTAACTACACCAGCAACCATCGAGGGCTTCTTGAATCTGTTCTTTGTGTTTCCACCTTACCATACATCAAAGAAGTTTCAGAAATGACAGCCAGACTACTAAGACCCCTCGGAATCCTAGTAGCACACAAACCCACCAACACTCTCAAACAAAAACTAACAAACTTAAAAGACCCAGTACAACTCATGGACAAAACCAACGTTATCTACAAAATTCCAAGGAATTCCACAAACACTACGTAGGACAAACAGGAAGAAAGTTAGCCACCAGGATACACAAACACCAGCTAGCCACAAAAAGACATGACCCTCTCCCCCTCATAGCCCTACACACGGAGGAAACAAAAACACCATTTTGACTGGGACAACACATCTATCCCGGGACAGGCTAAGCAAAGACATGCCAGAGAATTCCTAGAGGCCTGGCACTCCAACCACAATGCCATAAACAAACACATAGATCTAGATACCATCTATCAACCCCTCAGAAAATGAACAGGAAATGACATCACCACAAACCCCAGGAACCCCATCCAGAACAAACATATAAATAGAAAGCAGGAGACAACAGCTTCGCTTCACTTGGAGGTTGCCACTGATGATGTTACCTAGCTAGGTAATGAAACGTCTGGATATCAAACCTACAACTCAGCGAGCAAACCTACACCCTTGCAAAAGCATTGGTTCAGCCTCAGGCAATGAGCTGAGGGAGAGAGAAATGGACTCAATGGTGAGGAGATTGAAGTTTTTCTGGAGGGTCAGTTACTGACATCACAGAGAGACACTACAAGAAAGTGCAAAATGTTCATATGCAGTTCATGAATTTTTAGTTAATTATACTCAGGGAGATCATAAAGTTAACTGGTATAAGAAGAAAATGTAATTTGAAAAGGCCAACAACTGGACTGGGGCTAGTTAATGTTATTTGCTGCAGCAGAACTTTTAAACACAGATATAGTCACTTTCAAATATATCTCAGGGTTCTAAAATGAGAAAATGAAGTGATTAAAATAGTATCACATATGAAATGCAGTATGAATTTTGATGTAGGATATTAGAGAAATCCCATTATCTACTAATTTGGCAATAAATATTGCTTATTGCAATCACAGTTTATTATTCATTACTTAAACAATTACAGGATTTAATCGTTCAGATAAAATCATCTTCATAAAATGTGAGGGAACATTCATATTCGCCCTGTGTCATCATCCAGCCTGATTATGCTCTTTTGTTTTGTTTCACAGTTGCAATAAATAGCAATAAGAAGATGATTAATTGAATCAATGCCCGCCTTTGTTTTTTAGTTTTCATGGAATGTGGGCACTGCTGGTCGGGCCAGAATTCACTACCCATCTCTAATTGTCAATGAAAAAGGTGGAGGTGAGCCTCCTTCTTGAACTGCTGCTGTTCATGTGATGTAGATCTAAGGTGGTGTTAGGAAAGGAGTTGCAAAATATTGAGCCTACCGTGGTGAAGGAACAGTGATCCACAGAACATGGAACATTGATGTAGAACAGTACAGCACAGTACACACCCTTCGGCCCTTGACCTTTTATCCTATTCTAAGATCAAACTAACCGACACACCTTTCATTTTACTATAATCGATATGCCTATTCAAGAGTTGCTCAAATGTATCTGACTCTACGACCACCGCTGGCAGTGCATACCACACACCCACCACTCTCCGCGTAAAGAACCAACCTCTGACATCTTCCCTAAACCTTTCTCCAATCATCTTAAAATTATGCCCCCTCATGATAGCCATTTCTGCCCTGGGAAGAAGTCTCTGACTATCCACTCTAACTATGCCTCTCATCATCTTGCACACCTCTATCAAGTCACCTCTCATCCTTCTTCGCTCCAATGAGAAAGGCCATGCTCCCTCAATATTTCTTCATAAGACATGTCCTCCAGTACAGGCAGCATCTCAATAAAACTCCTCTGCACCCTCTCTAAAGCTTCCACATCCTTCCTATAATGAGGCAATCAGAACTGAACACAATATTCCAAGTGTGGTCTAACCAGGGCTTTATAGAGCTGCAGCATAACCTTGTAACTCTTAAACTCAGTCCTCCACTAATGAAAACCAACACAACATATGCCTTCTTAACAACCCAATCAACTTGGGTGGCAACATTGAGGGATCTATGGACATGGACTTCAAGGTCCCCTGTTCCTCCACACTGCCAAGAATCCTGTCTTTAACCCTGTAATCTGCATTCACATTTGACCTTTCAAAATGAATGATTTCATACTTTTCCAGGTTGAACTCCATCTGCCACTTCTCAGTCCAGCTCTGCATCCTGTCAATGTCCTGTTGCAACCTACAACAGCCCTTCACACCATCTATATCTCCAACAACCTTCGTATCATCAACAAACTTACCAACCCAGGTTTCCACTTCCTCATCAAAGTCAGTTATAAAAATCGCAAAAAACAGAGGTCCCAGACAGATCCCTGCATAACACCACGGGTAACCGAGCTCCAGGCTGAACACTTTGCATCTCCTACCACCCTCTGTCTTCTATGGGCCAGCCAATTCTGTATCCAGAAAGCCAAACTTTCCTGAATGAGCCTATCATGAAGCAAAGTATTCATTAAGAACCTTTCCACCTCTTCTGACTCCAGGCACAAGTTCCTCCACTATCCCTGATCAGCCCTACCCTCACTCTGGCCATCCTCTTGTTCCTCACAAGTATAGAACACCTTGGGGTTTTCCTTAATCCTACCCATCAAGGCTTTTTCATGCCCCATTCTAGCTCTCCTAAGTCCATTTTTCGGTTCCTTCCTGGTTACCTTGTAATCTCTAGAGCCTGTCTGATGCTTGTTTCCTCGACCTTAAGTAAGTTTCCTTCTTCCTCTTGAGTAGATGTTCCACATCTCTTGTCATCCAAGTTTCCCTCACCCTACCGTTCCTTCCTTGCCTCAGTGGGATAAACCTATTTGGCACTCACAGCAAATGCTCCCAAAACAACCTTCACATTTCTGTCGTGCATTTCCTTGTGAATATCTGCTCCAAAGTTATGCTCCACAGTTCCTGCCTAATAGCATTGTAATTCCCCCTTCCCCGATTAAAAACTTTCCCATTCCCTCTGCTCCTATCCCTCTCCATGACTATAGTAAAGGTAAGGGAGTTGTGATCACTATCACTGAATGATTTCCTACCGAGAGATCTGACACCTGACCTGGTTTGTTGCTAAGCATCAAATCAATATGGCCTCCTTTCTAGTTGGCCTATCTACATTCTGAGTCAGGAATCCTTCCAAGACATGAGAACAACCCTGTCATTTCTCCACCTTTCCAAAATATGCTCCCCCATGTCTCTGTTGTTATTAGGGGGTCTATAGAAAACTCCCAATAAAGTGACTGCACCTTTCCTGTTTATGACCTGCACCATACTGACTCTGTAGACAAATCCTCCTCGATGCCTCCCTTTCTGTAGCTGTGAGACTATCCCCGATTAGCAATGTCACTCCCCCACATCTTGTGCCTTTTGAAACATCTAAACCCTGGAATGTCCAATAACCATTCCTGCCCCTGTGATATCCAAGTCTCTGTAATGGCCGCTACATCATAGTTCCAAGTACTGTTCCATGCTCTAAGTTCAGCATCCTTATTCCTGATACTTCTTGTGTTAAAATAGACACACTTCAACCCATTACACTGACTGCAATTTTTCCCTATCAACTGTCTATCCTTCGTCACAGACTCTCTACATGCTGTATCTGTCTGGTCGTCAGCTATTTCATCCTATGATCTGTAGCTCCAGTTCCCATCCCCCTGCCAAACTAGTTAAAACCCTCCTGAAGAGTTCTAGCAAACCTCTCACCCAGGGTATTGGTGCTCCTCCAGTTCAGGTGCAACCTGTCCTCCTTATACAGGTCCTACCTTCCCCAGAATGTAACCCAATGATCCACATTTCTGAAGCCCTCCCTCTTACACTAGCATGTGTTCATCTGCACTCGTCTGTTCCTAGCCTCACTAGCCCGTGGCATCGGTAACAATCCTGAGATTACTGCTCTGCTCGTCCTGCCTTTCAGCCACCAACCCAACTCCCTATATTCACTTTTCAGGTCCTTCTTCCTTTCCCTACGTGTGTCATTGTACTGATGTGGACCACATTTTCTGGCTGCCCCCCTTACCCCTTAAGAATCCTGTAGACTCGATCTGAGACATCCCTGACCCTGGTATCCGGTGGCCACAAACCATCCGGGAGTCTTATTCACAACAGAATCTCCTGCCTGTTCCTCTCACCATTGAATCTCCTATCACTATCACTCTCTTATTCTCCTCCATTCCTTCCTGAGCCACGGAGCCATGTGGGGTGCCAGATACCTGGCAGCTGTGGCTTTCCCCGGTAGGTGCCCCCTCTCCAACAGTATCCAAAATGGTACACTTATTATTGAAGGGAACAGCCACAGGGGATCCCTGAACTGTCTGCCTATTTCCTTTCCCTCTCCCTGCAGTCATCCGGCTACCTTTATTCTGTATGTCAGGTGTGACTACCTCCCTCCAGCCCGTCTCTACCACCCCCTCAGCCTCCTGACTGATCTGAAGTTCATCCAGCTCCAGCTCCAACTCCAGTTTCCTAACACAGCCTGTGAGGAGCTGGAGTTGTGTGCACTTCTCGCCGGTGAAGTCAGCAGGGCCACTAGTGGTGATCCTTACCTCCCACATCCTGCAAGAGAAGCATCCATCCTCTCTGCTCTAAATTGCCAAGAGAGATTTAAAAGAAGCTCTAACTTACCAACCATCCACACAGTCGTTTTATTGGTTAGAGGAGGAGAGCGGGTGGGAGACACTACACATGTAGTGTTGCGGGTTTAGCCACTGCCAGAATATATTAGTTCACTTACCCAGCAGTCCCCATGTCTGCTTCTGCTCCTGTTCAGCCTTCGCTCTGCTGATTCACGAGGTAAGTATTTAATATTCAAATTTACCTTCCCAGCTGCCCCCTGGTTTGCACTCTCTTGACTCCCGCTCCAAGTTAGGATGGCATATGGCATGGTGGGAAATTTACAGATGGTGGCAGTGCCATGTTCCTGCTGCTTTGCCCTGCAAGCCACCAGGTGTTTGAGTGTATTGGAGCCATACCTATCCAAGCAAGTGGATAGCATTCCAATACAAACCTGACTTGTGACATGTGGATGATAGGCAGCCTCTAGAGAGTTAGACAGTAAGTTACTTGCTTTTGCTCCTGTGGCTTTTAAGTTAGAATTATGTTTTCCTTTTGTTTTGGTTTTGAGCATAAAAACCACTCTAGTTCTTAAAATCTTTAGTTTACTCTGTGTCTTAATGGTCTCCTGCTGTTCTCAGTAAAATTTTGAATGTCAAAGAAACTGATTCTAATCAAAAGATTATGAACCATGTTGTGCAGGTTCACAGCATCCTGTAAAATATCTGATTTGTTATACTGGTTTAAGACCATAAGACTTATGAACAAAATTAGGCCATTTTGCCCATCAATACTAAATAAGGTTACAAAAGAGAACGAAAATTGGACAGAAACATTGGGTTAGAGAAAGATTAAAAACACAAGCATTAAAAAAAACGAGTGTTAATTTTCAACAATTCAGAACCTGAAAGACAGAGGCTTGAACTTTTATTGTTCATTTGCTATATAAAGACCATACACAGTTATTTTTCTGTATTTCTGTATTTTTGATTGTGGATTGAATTGCAAAAAGGACTGTTTAAAAAAGAAACAAAGATTGTGGAAAGGATTGCAGCACTTTTAAAAGTCATGTTACCAAAATTCATTATAAGTGAAGTTTACACTGATGTTAGTAGTGTAAACTACTCCAGTGAAGGAGGTTAGTACAGATAAGCTGGAGTTAAGAATTGTATGTGATAGAAAACAGCTGCTAAGAAATAGCTGATTGGTCCTGGTCTGTGGAATTGTGACCAGTTATAGTTGACAAGAGGTCTTCTGCAGCTGAACAGCTTGTGGGTGTGAATTGGTGTCAGATGGCAGCTAAGTAACATGGCTGTGTGTGGGCACTTACTCAGAGCAAATCTGCTCCCATCAGCTTTCCTTCTTTATTTTCCTTTTGCCTTTGCTCTTTCCTTTCACTTCATTTTCCTTCTCTTTTGGCATTTTCTATCTTCTTTTTTGTGACTGGTTGGGTTGGCAGCGCCAGCATGGCAATGAGAGCCGACCACATGTGGAGTGGCAGATGTGGCTTCCCTTGGCGATTGGAGGCAGCAGCAGTGAGGTATTTTCCTGCCATTCTGGGCTGGTGGCAGGGGCAGCAAAGCTCCTCCAGCAATCAGGGGAGTGGACTCCTCAAGATGGTGGCTCTGGCAAGGTGACATCTGCAGCTGAAGCTGGACTCGTGGCCTGGCAGCAGCCTGGCCTGGCAGTGAAGTCAGGAGCTCTTGGTTACAGGGTGAGTGTGGGTTCAGCAATGACAGCCGAAAGGGATGGTGCCTAAAATGGGATGGCTCCGACATTGCAGAGTCCGGTGCAGGGGGTAGTGACATGGTGGAGCTAAGTACCAGATTGGACTGGTTCGGAAATATTTTGATATTTTGAACATCTTATTTCTTTATTTTTCTATATTATTCCTATGACCTACAATGCTGGAGTATTTATTTCTTTATTTTTCTAATTTTATTTGTTTCCTAAGAATTTGAACTTAAGTATCTATACCTTTTGTGTCTACAATGGCACTGTAATTTAGTGACTGTAAACTTTTCGCTGTACTCATTTGAGTACAGGTGACTATAGAGCAAATTCAATTCAATTCAATTCAACCTTTGGACCAGACTTCGAGAAAGGAAGGACCTGTCTTTTTTCTATGCAGTAAGAAAAATACTTTAAGCCTGAAGAAAGCCAGTTTATTTCCCCATCTGAGTTGCTGTGGCTTTTGATCAGTAAGTCTGTGATGTTGTAATTGTGTGCCAATACTTCCTATAAGCAAGTGACAGGAAAAGGAAGTTATGGAAGGAACATCACATCCTGTCAAGCCAAAACGAGTGGTGTGTGTGTGTGTGTTAGACATTTAGCTAGTAGAGTTATATCAAAAATATTGTTATTAACCCTGCTGATGGTAATACTGGTCAAATCAAAACCCAGAGTGCGACCTGGCTAGATAAACAATATGCTTTATTTTGTTAAAAATCACACAACACCAGGTTATAGTCCAACAGGTTTAATTGGAAGTACTAGCTTTCGGAGCACTGCTCCTTCATCAGGTGCATGTTTTATTTTGCTATTTCTTGACCATGACAGTCAGTCACTGAAAATGCTCACAAGAGACAACTTCTAACAAACAAGCTGTTTATTTACACAAATGTTTATTACGCAAAAGAAATAAGCTCAATCTATGCTTTATTTCCCAAGAATTATTTGAAATGCTTTTATTACAAATATCAGAAATAAAGTCTGAATCTTGCATGTTTTTTTGGCTAGGTCCGAGTTGCATCCAGTTTTTTGGGAGGGTTTTTTCTCTACAAGGTCTAACTAGTGTTCTCACCCCAGCTTACAAATCTCACCTCATAAATTACCGACCATACAACTGTGGTGTCTCTCACGTCTTATGTCCACCCCACCTTACCATGCCCTGTTCCCAGAATGTCTCACCAATTAGCAGATAGCTGCTGAAGACCAGCATCCCTGACATTCACACTAACTTTAAAAAGCTGCGGTACCCAGCCAAGCACTAGCATTCTGAAGCTGCCCTGTTTATTGACGATTGGAATCAGAATATGTTGGAGAAGGGGACAGTGGCACCGAAAGCAGATGGAGGTCCCAGTGGATGTGGTGTGGCAATGAAGAGGTATCCTCTTTCAGGAGGACTGCCAGGGGACATTGTGCCATCAGGCTCTGCCAGCCTAGTCTGAGGTCGCCAACTGGATCCGTGTCATTTACAGGTTGTGGAGAAATGGCCAACAAACAAAGTCAATGACTTTCTCTCCTCCAAGGTAAGTTCCACACTCTGCTACAGCACACACATGTCCCACCAAGGCTCATGCCCCACTACCTTCACTCCTTCCCTTCAGCTTAACACACCACTGGTCTCTGCACTGCCTCCTAAATCCCTTGAAATATACCATTACCTTTGTCCCAGATGCACCAACACTATAGCCATGTCACTCATTGCCATGTCACTCATTCCCCTTTCCCCTTTCCCCTTTTTCTCATTCTAGGGCCAGACCATCCATAACAAGGCAGAAAGAAGCCATAGAGGTGGTGGAAAGGTGCCTGACATCTGTGTGCCCACCCAATGTGAGGAGAGAGGCCTGGTGTTGACAGAAGAAGACCGGAACTTCTCTTAAGGGATGCTGAGATATCCACATCCCACCAAATGAGTAGCTATCACTCTGTATGTCATTGCTACTGTCCCATTAACCTGGTTGTCGCATTCAATCATTGTACACCATTTCCAATCACTGGCTGTGATGCATTTCTACTTTACAGGTTCCATGCTGTCTTTGGAGAAGCAGTCAGATGTGGAATTCTGAGGAAGATAGGACTCACATGAAGCAGCATAATGGATGTCTCCTGCCACCAGCCCAGAGGCAGACACCTCGGCATGTCCAGCCCTTCCAGACATAAACATCCCTGGAGTTGCCCATCCAATCCTCCAGGGCCAAAGGGGCTCCACTGACAAACAGACTCCCCTACCACCCCACTAGCTGTGGACCTGGGAGTATAGTGAGATGTAATGGGAAGGAAAAAGATTAAAGGCACCTTGGATGACAACGGATTATGAATATTTTTACCCGTTTGTGTAGAGTTTAGTGTTTGACCTTCCACCTGGTTGTTGGAGTCTCAATGTTAAGCTAAATGGCTTGGTGACAGGATCATCACCCCAGGTGAAGTTCCACGGATGAATGGCCACTCAGAGAGCCTGCTGCGAGAACAAAGCAAGGGTGTGGCACCGGGTCCTGCTGGTTACTTTGACCCTCCAGGAAACCATCTCCCTTCCTTTCATGGCCTTTCGGTCCAAAGATTGAGCTGTGAATGAGTTGTACAACAAGGTTTGTGGCAGGAAGGTACAATGAAGGGAATAATGTAATCAGATGACCACAGAATAGGGAGCCTACAGATCTGTACCATGTACAGACCAGCGGCTGAGTGGAATGTTGTTTACCCTTCAAAAGCATAAAATAGGTGGATCTTCCCTACCAGCTCAAGGCACTCTCGTCCAGCCATTTATCTCCAGCCTGATGGAAAGTGACAGTCAGAGCTTCTCAGCCAGGAGTTTGCAGTCTCCACTGATCATTCTCGTGAACATCCAAATTCCCTTCATGGCAGTCCTACCTGCAAACCCCAGAGGCTTCACACTTCCCCAGCTCCCCACCCAACCCGTCTACATTGCCTTGTGCATCCCCACCTTTCCCCTGGCATTTGAGATGACCGTGCTAGGGGTGGTCACTCATTGATTCTGCCAGTTGAAGCTAGGGTGTTCTTGACCATGGATGGCCACCTTCCCCACACTTGCATTATCCACACTCCCTCTCAGTCTTGCTTTACCATATCCCCTCTCTTTCAGATAGTGTTGTCTGCTCTCTTCATAATAGTCATCCAACAATCCCCCACAGCCCCACCCCGCTCACTGCCTCCCTCCAGCATGCAGCCCCCAATTCTGAAGACCAACTTGCTGAGTTTCATTCCCACGGCAATGGCCACCCTTGCACTAAAGCTCCCACACCCTTTTCCTTTTCTCGCAGTCTCCAAAACTGTCAGAGCACAAGAAAAGAAACCGAAAGAATTGCAAATGCTATAAATGAGACAGTAATGAGGCAAGACATCAATCAAATATAAAGCTCGACATCATTTCTCCACTTTAGAACCAAAGTTCTCCAACAGCAATAATATATCATGAGCTTTCATCTCATGATCATAAACCAAAACAAAAATTGCTGGAAAAGCTTAGCAGGTCTGGCAGGATCTATGGAGCGTAATCAGAATTAATATTTTTGGTGCAGTGACCCTTCCTCATGAAAGAAAAAGGTCCTGAATGCTGTAGAAATTACGACGAGAAAAGTTGCACAAACCAAAGGCTTTATGGTGTCAGATGAAGACATTCTACAAAGCTGTTCAAAGTATGAGTTTAAATAATATATTTTCATGAGTAAATAAACCATATTAACAATTAGTTGAAGAATTTCATGAAGAGACGTTAATTAAAGAAAATAACAATGATTACTCATGAAGTTTGTTGATTTTAAATAAGAACAAGGACAGCCATTCCTACTGGGGAAGGAAGTTGATAATGGAAACAGGTTGATCCTTTACCCTGGGCGCTAAATATTTGTGAGGTTGTTGGTGGTAAAACGACTGAATGTTTATTTCCAACATTTATACTAAGATAATTTCAAATAATTCTTGTCTGGTGCGAAATGGATTGTGTCTTTAAATCTAATTTATATTCATGCAAACAAATTTCTGAACCACTCAGGACTAATAAGATATTAAACTAGTAAGATATTTGGAGTAGCACGGTGGCTCAGTGGTTAGCACTGCTGCCTCACAGTATCAGGGACCCACGTTCAATTCCCACCTCGGGCAACTGTTTGTGTGGAGTTTGCACATTTTCTGTGTGTCTGCGTGGGTTTCCTCTGGGTGCTCCGGTTTCCTCCCACAGTCCAAAGATGCGCAGGTTAGGTGAATTGGCCATGATAAATAGCCATGATGTTAGGTGCATTAGTCAGGAGTGAATGTAGTAGAATGGGTCTGGATGGGTTGCTCTTTGGAGGGTCGGTGTGGACTTGTTGGGCTGAAGGGCCTGTTTCCACACTGTAGGGAGTCTAATCTAATCCAAGTCTATGTCTTACCTCTTAATGTAAAATATAGACATACATCAAATGTAAAGTTCAATATCATTTCTCCACTTTAGAACCTAAGTTCTCCAGCAGTAAAAATATATCATGAGTTTTCATCTTCATGTTAGTTCTTGTCTGAACTAACAGTGCCACATGTAATGACCAGCAAATAAGATAACCTGAGCATTATTATTTGTGAGATGCATTAACTGTAATGCTGTTGGTAGAGCAGCACCAATTAGCCACCAACTTGTGACGGTTCACAATTGCGTTAAAATGCATTCAGTGCCTCCTGCCTTCCATCTCTGTAACTTGTACAAAATCTCATAGCCCTTACATCCTGTATGGTCTGGGCTTTGGACTTAGGTCCTTAATGTAATCGTCTGTCCCTTGGCCTGAATCTTGCAAGCCATAATATTGATTTATTTCGGCAAAACTCATCCCTCAACCCTTCTAGTGCATCATACCTATCTTTTCTTTACAGACTCTTCTGTTTATCTGCCTCCTTTATAAAAGTTTTGATTAGCCCCATCCTTTAACATGTCATTTTACTCCCAAAGGCATTTTACTCATACGTGAGGAATAAGAGAATGATCAGGGGGAAGGTTGGGCCGATCAGTGATGGAGTGGGGAACTTGTGCATGGAGTCTGAGCAGATAGGGGAAGCCCTAAATGAGTTTTTTGCTTTGGTTTTCACCAAGGAAAGGGACTTATTGTAAATGAAAACTTAGAGGAGCTGGGATACAGTCTTGACCAGATCAAGATTGATGAATTTGATGTGCTAGTAATTTTGGAAAACATTAAGATTGATAAGTTTCCAGGGCCAGACTAGATTTATCCGAGGCTGCTCTGGGAAGCGAGAAAGGAGGTTGCTAAGCCACTGGTGAGGATAATTGCCTCCTCCCTCTCTACAGGAATCGTACTGGATGATTGGCAGGAGGCGAATGTTGTTCCTCTTTTCAAGAAGAGTAATAGGGAAATCCTTGGCAATTACAGACCAGTCAGTCTTACGTTTGTGGTCAGCAAAGTTTTGGAAAGAATTCTGAGGGATAGGATTTATGACTATTTGGCAAAGCATACTGTGATGAAAGGCAGTCAGTATGGCTTTGTGAGGGGCAGGTCATGCCTCACAAATCTTATTGAGTTCTTTGAGGAGGTGTCAAGACAGGTCGAGCAGTGGATGTGGTGTATATGGACTTCAGCAAGGCATTTGATAGGGTTCCCCATGCTAGGCTCATTCATAAAGTCAGGAAGTATGGAATACAGGGAGATTTGGCTATCTGGATTCAGGATTGGCTGGCTGACAGAAGGCAGAGAGTGGTTGTAGATGGGAAGTATTCTGCCTGGAAGTCAGTGTTGAGTGGGGTCCCGCAGGGCTCTATTCTTTGGCCTCTGCTCTTTTGTAGTTTTTATAAATGACTTGGATGAGGAGGTTGAGGGGTGGGTTAGTAAATTTGCAGATGACACGAAGGTTGGAGGTGCCATTGATAGTATCGAGGGCTATTGCAGGCTGCAGCGCGACATAGACAGGATGCAGAGCTGGGCTGAGAAATGGCAGATGCAGTTCAACCTGGATAAATACAAAGTGAGCATTTTGGAAGGTTGAACTTGAAAGCTAAATATAAAATTAAAGACAGGATTCTTGGCAGTGTGGAGAAACAGAGGGATCTGGGTGTGCAAGTAGACAATAGACAATAGACAATAAACAGTAGGTGCAGGAGTAGGCCATTCTGCTCTTTGAGCCTGCACACCATTCAATATGACCATGGCTGATCATCCTTAATCAGTATCCTGTTCCTGCCTTATCTCCATAACCCTTGATTCCACTATCCTTGAGAGCTCTATCCAACTCTTTCTTAAATGAATCCAGAGACTGGGCCTCCACTGCCCTCTGGGGCAGAGCATTCCACACAGCCACCACTCTCTGGGTGAAGAGGTTTCTCCTCATCTCTGTCCTAAATGGTCTACCCTGGATTTTTAAACTGTGTCCTCTGGTTTGGCACTCTCCCATCAGCGGAAACATGTTTTCTGCCTCCAGAGTGTCCAATCCTTTAATAATCTTATATGTCTCAATCAGATCCCCTCTCAGTCTTCTAAACTCAAAGGTATACAAGCCCAGTCACTCCAGTCTTTCAGCATACGGTAGTCCCTCCATTCCAGGAATTGACCTCGTGAACCTACGCTGCACTCCCTCAATAGCCAGAATGTCTTTCCTCAAATTTGGAGACCAGAACTGCACACAATACTCCAGCTGTGGTCTCACCACGGCCCTGTACAGCTGCAGAACCTCTTTGTTTCTATACTCAATCCCTCTTGTTATGAAGGCCAGCATGCTATTAGCCTTCTTCGCTACCTTCTGTACCTGCATGCTTACCTTCATTGACTGGTGTACAAGAACACTCAGATCTCTTTGTACTGCCCCTTTACCTAAATTGATTCCATTTAGGTATTAATCTGCCTTCCTGTTCTTGCCACCAAAGTGGATAACCATACATTTATCCACATTAAACTGTATCTGCCATGCATCTGACCACTCACCTAACTTGTCCAGGTCACCCTGTAATCTCCTAACATCCTCATCACATTCCACCCTGCCACCCA
>NC_057714.1:46023908-46031438 GCF_004010195.1 Chiloscyllium plagiosum | reverse complement strand
TCAGCCAACCAACTTTCAATCCAAGTTAGTACTTTGCCCCCAATACCATGCGCCCTAATTTTGCTCACTAACCTCCTATGTGGGACTTGATCAAAAGCTTTCTGAAAGTCCAGGTACACTACATCTACGGGATCTCCCTCGTCCATCTTCAGAGTTACATCCTCAAAAAATTCCAGAAGATTAGTCAAGCATGATTTCCCTTTCATAAATTCTGACCTGTCCTGTTACTACTATCCAGATGTGTCATACTTTCATCCTTTATAATAGACTCCAGCATCTTTCTCACCAGGTCAGACTAACTGGTCTATAATTTCCTGCTTTCTCTCTCCTACCTTTCTTAAAAAGTGTTACAACATTAGCCACCCTCCAATCCACAGGAACTGATCCCGAATATATCGAACTCTGGAAAATAATCACCAACGCATCCACGATTTCTCGAGCCACCTCCTTCAGTACCCTGGGATGTAGAACACCAGGCCCCGGGGACTTATCAACCTTCAGACCTAACAGTCTCTCCAACACCAATTCCTGGCAAATATAAATTCACGTAAGTTCAGGTCCTTCAGCCACTGTTACCTCAGGGAGATTGCTTGTGTCTTCCTCAGTGAACACAGACCTGAAGTACCAATTCAATTCTTCTGCCATTTCTTTGTTCCCCGTAATATATTCCCCTGTTTCTGTCTTCAAGGGCCCAATTTTAGTCTTAACCATTTTTTTGCCTTTCACATACCTAAAAAAGCTTTTACTATCCTCCTTTATATTTTTGGCCAGTTTACCTTCGTACCTCATTTTTTCTCTGCGTATGTCCTTCTTAGTAATCCTCTGTTGTTCTTTAAAAGCTTCCCAGTCCTCCGTTTTCCCACTTATCTTTGCTATGTTATACTTTTTCTTTTTTAACTTTATATGTTTCTTAACTTTTAGTACATAGATCCCTCAAAGTTGCCACCCAAGTTGTTAAGAAATCATATGGTATTTTGGCTTTCATTAACAGGGGGATTGAGTTTAAGAGCCGTGAAGTTTTGCTGCGGTTATACAAGTCCTTGGTGAGACCACACTTGGAATATTGTGTCCAGTTCTGGTCGCCCTACCAAAGGAGAGGCGTGCACCCTTTGGAGAGGGTGCAAAGAAGGTGTACTAGGATGCTGCCTGGACTGGAGGGCTTGCCTTATGAAGAAAGGTTGAATAAACTCGGACTTTTCTCTCTGGACAGAAGGAGGAAGAGAGGAGACCTGATCGAGGTGCACAAAATAATGAGAGGAATAGATAGAGTCAATAGCCAGAGATTTTTCCCCAGGGCAGGATTGACTGGTACGAGGAGTCATAGTTTGAAGACATTAGGAAGAAGGTATAAAGGAGACGTCAGAGATAGGTTCTTTACGCAGAGAGTTGTGAATACATGGAATGCGTTGCCAGCTGTGATGGTGGAAGCAGAGTCATTGGGGACATGTAAGTGTCTGCTGGACATGCACATGGATAGCAATGGGTTGAGGGGTGTGTAGGCTAAGTTACTATATTTTACATTAGGATTAAATCTCGGCACAACATCGTGGGCCAAAGGGCCTGTTCTGTGCTGTACTTTTCTATGTTCTATGTTCTATGTTCTATGGTCCTTCTTTGGCTTAGCATTCAATTTTTATTGGTTACTTATCTGTGGAGTGCTATTGTACATTTTTCTTTGTTAAGTGTGCTATATGGATGTTACAACTTGCTACTATATTGTGTAGATATTATAGAAACTAATGAAGCTTTCCAAAGTATTATTTTGCAAAATGCTAAACTCTGCAGGTGTGCATCATTTTTGAATAATTCAGGAGTTCTAACAATGTCACCACAATGCAGTAGTGGTGTTCTGCATCCAACAGTGATGGGATATTCAAAAGTTTATTTCATTTGTAAACAGTAAAGCAGAAATAAAACCCTTTTATTGCTCTTTGAGTTTCCATGTGCACTATTAATTAGAACTTGAAGACAATGAGTCCATAGTCATCTCTGCTCAATACTCATGCCAATGTTGGAAGCACATCTATGTTTACTATCCCCAGCAGCTCTGACAAATACCATCATCCATGTGCAGGAAGCTGGTAGCTGCAAAACAAATGCCATTTGGACTCTTGCTGTGTTTGGAGTGGACCTTCAGCAAAATCTTGCCAAAATGTGAATTGAGACAACTTGAACCTGAAAGCATTGTCTGTTGAACAATAAATTACTTTTTGCACTGCTCATAGGTCATAACTACCAAATTAGATGTCCTGGGTCGCAGATCTTACTCTAATAATGTGAAATATTCTATATACCAGAAAGCCATGCAAATGAAAGTTTAAGTGCTTTTGGTATTACTTAAGCAGATCAACAATATTATACGGCCTCATACCATTACTCCTCATTACACCTCCTTCCTTGATCACCATACCATCCCCTCAATATCACCGAAGACGAGACACTGAGAATAAACCATTCTTTAGAAAGGAAATAATATGAAACATCAATAAATTCAATAAGTCCTATGTATGAATAAAAACTTAACAGTAATGGTGCTCCTATATTGAATTCTAACATAAACAAGAAATTGTTTTTCTCAACTGGAAATCTTTTGAAAAATGCATTCATGCACCTATTTTCTATTGCATGTCTGCTGTTGGGGCATATTCCCCATTCACATGTGAGACCACACAATCTCCTTTTTAAAAGGATGAATGCCACATACTTCAGATTGGTATCTCCCCATTTCTCAGTCACTTTTGCCTGTCAGCTACTTTGATGGCAGTACCACAGACAAACAGACAGGAATAGAAACCTGCTCACCACTATGAATGGTTAACTTAAACTGCTTTGGGAATTGCTGTCAATGCAGACTGTTCAGCAAATGATAAAGTGGACAAATTTAAAATAAATTGTTTTTGTTGTAGTGCATATTGCCATGGTTTGAGTCAATTTAACTGTTTAATCACTTAGCTGTGCAAATCACATTACTTATGTGATGTTCATGGAGATGTGTCTAATCTGTTAATTGCCTTGACTTGATCAGTTGTTATTTGAATAATATTTTCAGCATAGAATGATCTTTCCGAGGAGGTCTTACTTTGATAATTGCTGTGCGTCAATTTAATTTCTTTAGCCATTCTCCAGGGAGCACTGCAATTCTAATGTTTGTGCTGACTGTAGTGATTGTAATGAGGTCAACCAAGTGGACCTCATAAAGTATGAGTTTCCTGATTGGGACTGATAATCTGGCCCAACCAGGGAGCTCTGGCTGACAGATAGGAACAGGAATGTCAGAGTTTCTGGCTCTGAGGGAGCTAAATCAGTGTCAAGGCCTCTCCACATGTAAGTAAAGGGGGACTTGGTGACTGGATACTGCCCTCTATGCAGTTATTTCATTGATGTTATACAACCTGGTTGTCCTGTTTGTTGAAAAGTTTGCTGAAGTGATCTTCAATTTTCAATGTGATACATTTCAGTTTTACACCATGGTTTAAAGAGTTAGTTGGAGCTTTTCTACTTATATTTAAGTGATTACAAGTACCCTATAACATTGCTTGGCCCTTTAGCTGGAGACCTGGATTATTTTCACACTCAAGAGATGCAAGTTCTTTGGGTTTTGATAACACATGCAAGTGAGGCAGGTGCTAATAAAGTTGACTGGATCACTTAACAAGTTTATTGTAGTATATTATACAGGCATTTCTGCTGCCTTGTTTGTCAGAGACTAACACATGCTGTAACACTGTTCAGCATGTGTTAGTCTTACCCTGTGTAATATACGGTAGAACAATGACAATGATAGGATGGAAGTTTTTTCACACTTCAACTGAAACACTTCAGGCACAGGAACATTGTGATACACTTTTTCGAACTTCTAAGTTTATTTTGAGAAGATTTGAAGGAATTAAAACATTGCTATTTGTGTGCACCTGGTAGTCAGGTACACAGTGAGTTTGTGCAGTACTTAATGGCATGAAAGACATATTCGAGGACAGTGAGGAAATTCAACCATAACAAGGAGGCTTGTGCAGTTATGAACAATGCTTAAATATTTGGCTGAAAAAGAAAAAATAGGAGCTGATGATAAAGAACATGCCTTCCTCACCATAATGGGGCCAAGTGCTTTTCAGTTGCTATCTAATCAATGTGGCCTCTGAAATTTCAGTGCGAAGGACTATTCTGAAATTAAGGAAGTTCTGGATGTACATTAGGCTATGTCAAGGTGTGCAATTGCACTGTTAGTTGCATTCGAAGAAAGTCAACAACTGTTAAGCAAGACTGTTGAAGATTACGTTCTTGAATTAAAGAAACTCTCTTGTCATTTTGGCATGAGTTTCAAAATAAAGCTTTGAGAGAAAGGCTTCAAGAGGCCTTGAAAACATTGAAATCCAAACTTTTTGAAGAATAAGTTGATGAGATTGTAGTGATTGTAACAAGGTCAGCCAGGTGGCCCTCATGGAATACAAGTTCCCTGATTGGGCTGTTAATCTGATCCAATCAGGGAGCCCTGTCTGACAGATATAAACAGGAGTGTCGGTTACGTTAGGGCCCAGGTGTCCTTGGAGAAGGAGCACGCAGTGACCACCAACACCCTGGAGTTGTTCAGGGAGAGGTGGGCGCCGCAGGGAGTGGAGTGCATTATTTCCCCCTCCAACTCTACTTTGATTTAATCCCTACCCTCCCCTTCACTGTTTTGATCACACAGCATTGCCCTTTGATGTGAAGGGCACTGCTTGTCACTGGCCACTCGGGTGTTTTTCTATCTTCCTGGTGGTGGAAATTAAATAAAGATTCGTACACCTTGTGTCGCTTACTGTGTCTCACACCTACACACACACGCCATGGGTGCTGGGGAAAAAATAAGTACTACCGCAGTTAGGCGGTAGTGTGGGGGTTAAAGGAAAAAAAGAAAAAAAGAAAAAAGAGAAAAAATAAGTAAACAGGAGTGTCAGAGGTTCTATTCATTCTGAGAGTTGGCTCTGAGGGAGCTGGATCAGTGTCAAGTACAATACTCATGTAATTAAAGGGTGACTTGGTGGTGAGATACTGATCTATCTGGAGTTACTTCAGTGCAACAAGGGAAAAGCATGCTCCGGAAGATATTGGCTTGCAGCTGCCATTGAGGTAAGCATTTCTGGCATCATGCCATTATTTGGGAAGCTTGACTTGTTTAATCCTGCTGTCGAAGACTGGGTCCAGTCTGTGGAAAGAATGTGATATTTTTTTCTGTGTAAATGACATTAGGGCAGATGAAAAGCACTGAGTGATTCTCCTGACAGCTTATGGACCTGCTGCTTTTTTGATTATTTGGAGCCTAACATTCCTTGAGGTATCAGACACTAAGACCTTTCAAAACTTGACAGATTTCATTAAAGAATGTTATGATCCCAAGCCTCTCTACCTCTGGGATGTTATGGGGGATCTGTATTGGGATTTTTGATGAGGTTAAGATGTCTGGCAGAGGCATGTGACTTTGGTTTAACCCTTGATGAGATGCTGAGAGATAGTTTGGCATGTGGGATTAGTGATGTAACTATGCAAAAACACCTATTAGTTGAAGCCTGACTGAACTTCAAACAGGCACTACCACTGGCTTTATCATTGGAAAGTGTGGCAAGTGGACTATTGAGTTACAGTTATTCCAATGGGAATGGACACCTCACCTAGTCTGGTTGAGCTAGGGGAATACCATTTGAAGTAAGAGATTACCTAATTGGAGTAAGACAACTCATAGAATGGTGTCTCGGAGAGTGTGCACCTTGGAAAGCCCACCTACATCTGGTTTGAAACAGTTTAATTGCTTAGCAAAATCCAAATCCGAACCAATTAAAATAAATGCCTGGTTAAGTGACCATTTGGTTCTAAGAGAGGTCAATACTGGTGTAGCCGTTTCAGTGATCGCAGAACCAGTCTTTAATAAAATTCACCCTGGACTTCAAACCTTAGGTTGACGTAAGACCTTGGCTAGGCTGAGAACCTATACAACTTAGTTAAAAATCACACAACACCAGGTTATAGTCCAACAGGTTTAATTGGAAGCACACTAGCTTTCGGAGCGACGCTCCTTCATCAGGTGATTGTGGAGGGTTTGATCGTAACACAGAATTTATAGCAAAAATTTGCAGTGTGATGTAACTGAAATTATACATTGAAAACCCCTTTTTTTTAAGTTGCATTCTCGGGTTAGCTGTTAACAATGGTGATAGCTAGACAATATGTTGAAGGTGTTAGCCCCCTGTGTTCTCTGTCTATGACCAGATGTTTAGATTGATTACAATCTAAAAAGTGAGATGACAGAGTTTTATATAAATTCATGCAGTTTTTGAGCTCAGAGTTCTACATGAATGTATGTGGTTTTTGAGCAAAGTGCAATGTAACTCTGAAAGTACCAAAAAAATTCACCACACAAAATATATGTGTGCATGTGGGTCTTTGTCTGTCTGTGTGTATGTGTCTGTCTGGGGTGGGGGTTGTGAGTGTGAGAAAGTGTGTGTGTGTAGTGAGTGCAGAGTGTCTTAAGTCTGTGAGGGGGTGCACACCCTTATAGACACACAGACTCCCACACATGCATCCCCTCACAGACTTAGGACTCACTACAAACACACACACACAGCTAACCCGAGAATGCAACTTAAAAAAAAGGGTTTTGTGATTTACACATGAAAGAAGTGAAACTATCACTGAATTCTAACAGATGAAAGGCTTAACAGACAATCAATTCTTCAATGTATACTTTCAGTTACATCACACTGCAAATTTTTGCTACAAATTCTGTGTTACGATCAAGCCCTCCACAATCACCTTATGAAGGAGAGACGCTCCGAAAGCTAGTGTGCTTCCAATTAAACCTGTTGGACTATAACCTGGTGTTGTGTGATTTTTAACTTTGTACACCCCATTCAACACCGGCATCTCCGAATCATGTATACAACTTAGGGGGGAGAGTGTGGTGGTGGAAAAGCACAGTAGGTTAGGTAGCATCCAAGGAGCAGGAGAATTGATGTTTCAGGCAAAAGCCCTTCAGGAGTGCTTGAAGCCCAGAAAGCTAACACACAAGTGCAGCAAGTAATCAGGAAGGCTCATAGAATGTTGGCCCTTATTTCAATGGGGTTGGAGTATAAGAGTAGGGAAGTCTTACTGTAACTGTACACGCTGCTGATGAGACTTAATAACGGGTACAATTTCGGTTCTGGTCCCTTAGAGTCATAGAGATGTACAGCACGGTCCAACTCATCCATGCCAACCAGATATCCCAATCCAATCTAGTCTCACCTGCAGCACCCAGTCCATATGCCTCCAAACCCTTCCTTTTCATAAACCCATCCAGATGTATTTTAAATATTGCAATTGTACTAACCTCCACCACTTCCTCTGGCAGTTCATTCCATACATACACCACCCTCTGCATGAAAAAGTTGCCCCTTGGGTCCCTTTTATATCTTGCCCCTCTCACCCAGAACCAATGCCGTCTAGTTCTGGACTACCCCACCCCAGGGAAAAGACATTGTCTATTTATCCTATCCATGCCCCTATGATTTTATAAACCTC
>NC_057714.1:45992659-46019763 GCF_004010195.1 Chiloscyllium plagiosum | reverse complement strand
CTAAAAAAAACTGAGTCTAAAGAATACAACAAGCAAAATGCAGCACTTACCTACTTACCACAACGGGTCTTATTATTTAGGTTAGAGGAGGAGGGCGGGTGGGAGACACTACCTCTGTAGTGCCTCGGGTTCTTCTCCTGCGCGCTTTTAAAGGGAAAAAAAACCTACCCGGCTGCCCCTCTGGTCTTCGTCACTTCCCCCTGCTGCTCCCGCTCTTTCTGTAAAGAGAGAAAAAAACACCGCTGCCCGCTACCGATAAGTAATTTTAAAACAAATTGTCTTACCTTAGCTGCTGCTTGCACTCAAAGTTGTTGTATTTGAACTTCCAGATAGCATTTGAGAAGGTATCTCATAAAATGAGCCCAAGGTAATATATTGTCATGGATAGAGAAGTGGCTCACAGGCGATGATTAGGGTAAGGTGTTCTTTATCAGACCAGCAATGTGACCGGTGGGGTTCCATAGGGATCAATGCTGGGACCACAACTGCTTACAATATATTGTAAGGTCTTGGAGGAAGGAAGTGAAGGTACTGTCACCAAATTTGCAAATGACACCAAAATAATTGGTTGTGAGATGGATACAAACAACTTAATTAATCTATCGATGTCGCTCTGTAAATCGGTTAGTTAAATCAAATAGAGTATATTATGGGAAAATGAAAAGTTTTGGAAGAGGGATGAAACGAACATTATTATTTAAATGGGGAGAAAGTTGCAGAAAGCTGCAATTCAAAGGAACTTAGGGGTGAGAGTGTGGTGCTGGAAAAGCATAGCAAGTTAGGCAGCATCCAAGGAGCAGGAGAATCGATGTTTCAGGCAAAAGCCCTTCAGGAGTGCTTGAAACCCAGAAAGCTAACACACAAGTGCAGCAAGTAATCAGGAAGGCTCATAGAATGTTGGCCCTTATTTCAATGGGGTTGGAGTATAAGAGTAGGGAAGTCTTACTGTAACTGTACACGCTGCTGATGAGACTAGATCTGGTGTTATGCACAATCTCCTGATTTAACGAAAGACATAATTTCATTGGAGAAGGTTTACTAGAATGATCCCAGGTTGGAGGGGTTGCCTTTTGAGCAAAGGCTAAACAGGTTGGGATTTGATTCACAAGAGTTTAGAAGTATGTGAGCTGATCTCAATGAAATGTATTGGATTCTTAAAGGGGTTTGACTGGGTAAACGCTGAAAAGATGTTTCCCTCATGGGGAGTGTAAGACCAGAGGCATAGTTTCAGAATAAAGGGACACCAAAACAAACTGAAATGAGGAAGAATTTCTTCTCTCAGAGGATTGTGAGTCTTTGGAAAGCTTTGCCACAGAGAGCTGTAAGTGTAGGGTCCTTGTGTACATGTAAGGCTGAGATGGATAGATTCTTGATCAGTAGGGGAACCAATAGCTATGGGAAAAGGGAAGTGGATGTAGGAATGTCATGGTGCTATTGAATGGCCAAGCAGGCTTAAGGAGCTGAATGGCCTAATCCTGAGGAGAAGCTGTGTGATCTGGCACAAGCAGCCTTGATACATTTATGGGTGCATGATTGAGAGATTCCACAAAGGCCCCCAGTGGGTCCTTGGATGGAACCCATCAGATAGAGGTTCAGTGCAGCTGTCATTTTGACATCCATTGGGATAGCGTGGCCTCTCCTTCATGCCACAGGTGCCGCTCCAGCTGCCGGCATAGTTTGTGGCAGTGTCCCAGGACATCCTCATCCTGCACTAAAACTATACTTCACTCATTCAGCAGAAATGGCACTGAGTATTGTGAGCAGTTCCTTCAGTTACAAAGCCCAATATTCTATATGTTTTAACATGGAGCCCTCTGACAGAGGGTCATGGAAAAAGTTAACAGGGGATTTTGATAAATGACCCACATTTCTTTCTTGGCAGGATCAGTTTGCAAACATTCCTGGACTGTTTGCAAAGATGGGAGCAGTCCCATTCCTGGAGTGTCAACATGGATGGGAGCAATCCCATTCTCAGAATGTTAGCAGGGACGTGAGCAGTCCAATTCCTGGATGGTCTGCAGGGATAGGAGCAGTCCCATGCTGGAGGGTCACAGGATTGGGGGCGGTCCCATTCCTGGAGGGTCAGCAGGGATGGGAATGGTCCCATTCCCAGAAGGTCGGAGAGACGGGAGCAGTCACATTCCTGGAGGGTCACAGAGACGGGAGCGGTCACGTTGCCGGAGGGCCACAGAGATATGAGCGGTCGTGTTCCCATTCCTGGAGGGTTAGCAGGAATTGGAGTGGTCACATTCCCGGGATCCCGGCAATGACGGGAGCAGTAGCCTCCTGTGGGGCCGGCAGTGGCAGGTTCCTTTGCTGAACTGGTGGTCCCAGGTGAGGGGCAGAGGCTGCGATGTAAGCCAGAGGGAGCACTGACTGCTTCAGCCTGATTGGCCCCAGCATTGGTTGTGAACCCAGTTTGGCTCCTGGCTGTTTCAGCTGTGGCTGCATTGCCCAGATTTGCTCGGCATGGACTCATGGTGACAACGTCTGTGGAGGCAAGATGGCGACAAAGAGTAACGGTGTGGCTCCAGTGGTGGCGGTGGGCCCTGACTGGGCATGGAGCCTCAGGTATTTGACGGCGAGGGTGCTAGTGTTCAGGCTGCAGCGGTGAGCAGGGACTCTGGGCTAACTCAGGGTTAGACTTTGTGCCTGCGTTTTTCTCGCGGCAAGAACTCCTGGTGGAAGTGGGGGAGTGATCTGGACCTGTCCTTTTCACTTGGCTGTTTCTGTTATTTCTGCTTCTGTTTTTAATCCTGTCTTTTATACTAAGATGGTGTTGGAGAATGGCGACTTTGTACACTTTTCACTGTACTCCTGTATCCGCGGACCCGAGTACACATGACAATAAAATCTAAAGATAAATCTAAATCTTCTCAAATGAAGGTATGATCCGTCATGTTGTAAAGGTACAGTAAAAGATTGGAAGTGGTTTCCTGTCCAGCTGCAACATGACCTTCCAACCTCTATACTCAATGCTCTGACCAATAAAGGAAAGCATACCAAATCCCTTCTTCACTATCCTATCTACCCGCGACTCCACTTTCAAGGAGCTATGAGCCTGCACTCCAAGGTCTCTTTGTTCAGCAATACTCCCTAGGACCTTACCATTAAGTGTATAAGTCCTGCCCTGATTTGTCTTTCCAAAATGCAGCACCTCACATTTAAACCTTGTCTGTTTACTCTATTCATGTCCTTCATGATTTTATAGAGCATAGAAAAGTACAGCACAGAACAGGCCCTTTGGCCCACGATATTGTGCCGATCTTTCTTTCATAAGCCTCTGTAAGGTCATCCCTCAGCCTCCAACACTCCAGGGAAAACAGCCCCAGCCTATTCAGCCTCTCCCTATAGCTCAAATTCTCTAATCCTGGTGATATTCCTGTAAATCTTTTCTGAATCCTTTCAGGTTTCATAACATCCATTTCCATATTGTACATTTCTGAGTATGAGCACAGAACCCTTCCCCCCTCAGCCCCACATCACTCACAGGTATAACTACTGATAAACGCATATTGCATTTTGCAGTTCACGTAGAGAAGGAATTAGATTAGATTAGATCAGATTACTTACAGTGTGGAAACAGGCCCTTCGGCCCAACAAGTCCACACCGACCCGCCGAAGCGTAACCCACCCAGACCCATTCCCCTACATTTACCCCTTCACCTAACACTACGGGCAATTTAGCATGGCCAATTTGCCTAACCTGCACATTTTTTGGATTGTGGGAGGAAACCGGAGCACCCGGAGGAAACCCACGCAGACACGGGGAGAACATGCAAACTCTACACAGTCAGTCGCCTGAGGCGGGAATTGAACCCGGGTCTCTGGGTAGATCAGTGCCCCATGCTACCTCTATGATCTTGCATTAGCTTTGCGCTTTGTGGCCAGTGAGTGCCCCTTTTAAGGTTATCTGGGATTACTGGTGCTTCACAAAGACAGCCGTCTTCAATATAAATTCCAATGATCAAAATTACTTGTGAATATACTACTTCTTATCTATGTGACGTTATCAGATTGGGTGGAGCTTAAGGCAGTTTCAATGTTAACACCTTCAGTAGCATTAACTTGTACAATAATAGGAATGGGAGGAATGCACTATGGTGAAAGGTGAAGTCTATTTAAAGTGGAGAATGGAGAGAGCAGGGGTAGAGAAAGTACTGTAGGGATTTGATAATTAGCCATGGGAAATGCAGAGTTACAGGGATGATGTAGGGGAGTGGGTCTGGTTCGGAGTGTCATTGTGGGCACGATGGGCTGAATGGTCTTCTTCCACACTGTAGTGATTCTGTGATTCTATAAAGAGAATGGGTAAAATAGGGATGCATAGAAAACAGGAGCAAGAGGAAATAGGATCTTGGGAAAGTGAGAGAAGTTAGACAAGTCTCGGTTTCTCAAATCTTCCTGAATGTATTTGAAATCTAAATTCAATGTTAGGGCCACATGGGGAGAAAGGTCACTGTCATAGTTCAGAAAAAAAATCTGATTTGATTTATTGATAAGGAGTGAGCATTAGCAATATTAACAGCAGACAACATCATAAAAAATATTCCAAGATCAGTTATAACACCATTTGAAGCTTCTGTGCAAATATTTTATATTGATGCCAAATATGTGGCTACAGGAGATAATAAACAGAGGGCAAGCTAAGTGGTGGAAATATCTGGTTGCCATGTGTTTTTGACAGAGGGCTGACAGCATACTCCCATCTGTTTAACTTTGCTGTGCTCTCCATTTTGGCCTATTCTCATCAAGTTCAGTAATCTAATGAGTTCAGAAAATCAATTAGGCCTTCACTGCATTCTGAGAGGAATCACAATGTTCCACTCTTGGCAGATGAGGGTTTGAAATAAATACTTCAGTCCATACCATGCCTAATTATGCTAAAATATCTCAAAACATTTTACTCTAAACAGTGTACATTGCTCTTCATTATTGTTTCATAGGCAAACTGATCAGTCATTCTGTACCACTGTTTTATCATAAACCATTTCAATTTAAGATCTCATCTGCTGAACAGGGCCTCTAGCAACACATCACTCCATGGGGCCAATTTCAATTTGACATGCATTGGGCATTGATTCTAGGCTCAGCCTTGTTTAAATGCAATAAGCTGCAGGCATATTAGAACAGCTCACTGGCTGGAGATGGTGGAAATTTGACTAGCCCACTGCAGAGCCGGAGAATAGTTGAACAATTGGCTGGAGCGGAGGAGATAATCCCAGTGGAAAGATGTCCTCAGTCAGTGGTAACATTTAAAGCAATTACAAATGGTCAGAGTGTGCTTTAGTACATGTTGCACATTGGCACTTCACAATTGCAATGAATGTTCCAAATGTGTAGAAATATGCCCATTTCAAGTAGCTGGGGATCCTGACCATTCTTCCCCAATGAGAACAAGGCAGCACCATTTTCACACTGCAGCCACCCTGTTTGCCAAGCAGAGCATATACAATTTTTCATGCTCTACAGGAAAGCCAGGCAGAATGAAACCTTGTGTGGATATAAAACCCAAGGTATAAAGTTGAGACAGTAGAATCCAATTTTAGTTATTGAGTCTGTGAAATAGTGTCTGCGTCACACATGAACATCTGAGTCAGATATGATATTGGTGACAAGGTAAGCACATGAGTCCCTAACTAATTTGTACCTACGTCATTGGTACTGTTGTGGACCAAGATCTCTGGCTGTTCACCCTTCCACAGAGCTGTTCTGTGACATCCTTGACCCTCGCACTATGGAGGCAACAGGCTCTCCTGGAGTCATGATGACAGCCACAGAAATGCCTATTTGCTCCCTTAACTAACGGATTGTGGAGCTGCACTGTCCATCCGCTCTTCTTCCTCCCCTCACTATGGTGCCACAGAATTGGCTCTTGCTGCGCTGCAACATCCAGAATGGAAACCTGGTTCATGATCAAAGATTTTTAGCTTGGGTGCTCGTTGTTGTGGTTCTGTTCGCCGAGCTGGGAATTTGTGTTGTAGATGTTTCGTCCCCTGTCTAGGTAACATCCTCAGTGCTTGGGAGCCTCCTGTGAAGCGCTTCTGTGATGTTTCCTCTGGCATTTATAGTGATTTGTATCTGCCACTTCCGGTTGTCAGTTCCAGCTGTCAGCTTCATGAGCTGTGTTCTGGGGACTTCTGCTCCTTCTGCCTAATCTTCTAGGATGACTGTCTGTCTGGCAGTCACCCATTCTCTATCTGTCTGCTTGGCCTTTAGTATGGTGTGAACACCTCTCTACTGTCCTGTAGTTCTCTGCCTTGTGGATGCACCTCAGTGTCACTCACCACTAAACTTCTGAAACTAAGCTTGTGACACTTCCTACACATGGGTTTGTCTGGGTCACAGGAAGCATCCTGACTCTCTAGATACCATAGGATAGGCATTTTACTTGACCGAGGTGTCCTGCCATTCCTTAACCATAAACACTTACATTTTGTTACTTTAGCTTTAGTTACTTCTAATTATTTTAATTTACTTTAACCTTGCTCTTGTATTACCAACAATAAATCATCCTGTTTTAGAAATTTATATTCATCAAAATTGCTTTAGTTGAAACATAGTCATGAACAGAATTTGTTAATAACTAATCAACTCACAACCGTCCTGTGATGTCATCCTTGGATTAATTTTTGTGATGTTATTCTGAGATTAATTTATAAAATGAGCTGAGGTCCCTTTTCAGCAGCCCCCACTGCATGCTCCCTCACAGGCCCAAATCCCCTCAGTCCCAGATGGTATGAGGAAGTCCATGAGCCTTAGTGTTTCATTCTCGCCAACCCCAGATAGATGCTCCCTCACTGATCTGACTCTCTTACCCACCCCCCAGCCACCCAAAAAAGTGAAAGCCCCTGAGCCTTTATCTGCACCCCTGATATACCCTCTTTGGGGCTGAAAAGAGTCAGACCTGTATAAGGTAATGATGGAGGAAGATGGGGGAGAATCGTGGCCAATCATGTGCATAGAGGGTTTTTAAGGGAACAGACACATTGGAGGATAGATTTCAAGCATAGTGTCTGACCTTGGCATCCTGAATTCAGAACCATGATGGCAGCAGTCTGAGCCTCAGTGGTGGATGCCAGATGTTACTTTGTTGCAATGAACCCAGACCATCAGAGACTGCAGCAAGATGGAGAAGGTGGCCCCCAATTCGATGTTGGGAAGAATGGGCACCATGTTGTACACAAAATCTTGTGCCAAGTTGATGTTGGATTCATACATGTTTCTTGATATTGAACACGAGCTTCCTGGCAGGCCTTGCTGTACACAAGACCTTTGGCTATATGTGCCCAGTAGCCTGCTTTGTCACTTTTAGGCCGAGTCCTCTGCAACAGAATTCGTGTGAGATCTCACTTTTCATTGAGCTGGCATCTCCAACATGCTTTCCCTCCTGGACCAGCTCCAGCATTATGCAGATCCCTTCTCTCCTCTTTTAAACTGTATGTAGCAACAGTCAACACCTGGACTGCAGATGTGAAACAGAGTGAATATGTACTTTCATCTTCACTGTCATCCTGCTTTTTCACCACTACCTGTTCCAGTTTTTAGTTCTTGTGTATACAAAACAACAAGAAAAATGGTTCTGTTGTGGTCACGGGAGAGGAGGATGTGTGTTTTTTTACTCTCTGTAGCTTGTCAGTTGTACATTTCCACTCCACTCACCATTCCTATTAATTCCTGTTGTCTCTGACTGGCCACCACCTTCTCCTGCAAGAAAGCCAAATATTTGCATTTGTACCACACCTTTCACTACTACTTGATGTTTCAAAGGCATCAATCAAAGGTTTCAATCAAGGTGGTATTTTTGAAATATAGTTACATTTGTAATGCAGGTAACACAACCAATTGTTTCACACAGTAAACTCCCACAACCCTAGAGTATTAGTGATCAGATAAACTAATATGATCTCGACTGGAATAAATATTGGCCAGGGTACTGGGGATACCTCCCCTGTTTTTCATTGAAATAATACCATAGGATCTTTTTACATCCAACTGAGCAGACAGATGGAGCTGAAGTTCAATGTCTTATCCAAAAGCTAACACCTCCCTAATTATCGCATTGCAGTGTCAATGTTGATGTTTGTACTCAAGTCCTGTGACTCAGAGGCTAGAGTTCTACTAACAGAGGCATAGCTCACACTTATGAGAGAAACATTTGCAAGTAAGAGAAGTGTATCTGTGAGTGTTATGCACTCTGTCTGGGTAATGTGGCTTCATGGGTGAATAGCTGGCAATGTGTGCAAATTGAGGTTTTGGTTTGAGGTTTGTAATGTGTGTGAGGTTGGAGTGAAGCATAGAAATGCTAAGTCTGATTCTTGATTGGTAGAAATTGTTAGAAGATACGTGATGAGAGTATGTTGTATTGAGCCCTGGATAAGGCCAATCATACTGATGGTAGGAGACAGTATTTGAAGATGCATTCACCAGACTTGACTACTTGCGTGAGATCATTCAAGCTTGTGAGGTACTGCTTGGGGGTATAAGACACTGGGCATTGACCTCTTTGGCTATCTGGTTCTACTGCCTTCTCATTGTGTGTCTGAAGGGTTTCTTTTCACTTTGACATCCTTGTGCTTTTCCATTCATCCACCAACATGAAAGACTCAAGGTAAAGAAATAATGCTTTGTCAATGATGTATAATGGAGACGGAGAGGTGGAGGGAGAAGGCTGGCGAGTTGTGATGAGGTTGAAAGAATTATGAAAAATTAGAAAAATTAAACACTGTTCTTAAACTGCATGAGCAGTTGGATGAACCAACTTGTCACTTCTTGCAGTAATTAAAGAACCACTGATAAGAGAGATCAACAATTAAAGCCACAAACTTTTTTGCAATCTGTCAGAAAGGCTACCACAGTGTAGTATTTGATAAGATGGAAATGTGTTGCTGGAAAAGCACAGCAGGTCAGGCAGCATCCAGGGAACAGGACAATCGAAGTTTCGGGCATAAGCCGATTCTCCTGTTCCCTGGATGCTGCCTGACCTGCTGTGCTTTTCCAGCAACACATTTCCAGCTCTGATCTCCAGCATCTGCAGACCTCACTTTCTCCTATTTGATAAGATGACCTTATGTAAACAGCATTAAACTGCAATCAGTTGAAATACTAAGCAATCCCAAGCCAAAACCTGCATTATCATTTTAAAACACAGCCAAATAACTAATGACTATTGACCATCATGATTTCCCTCAGTGTGTCTTCCTTAATTGAGTGTTAGACCATGCCTGGAAATTGACTGTTATGTAAGTTTTTTTAATAAATTAAAGCAGGCCGAATCTATTCAGAAATTAACAGTGATGCATACTTATTTCAGACATGATGAGTCTGAATTAAATTACAGCTATGATATTGTCCCCATCAAGATATTAGTTATGCAACATCAAGAAACCTTATAATTAATGAAAGCAAATATTGAAATTATAGATTTGCTGAATTGGTTCCAGTGACTCATAATAAAAGTTTGACTTTTAGGTTGTAATTCTCTTCCACTTGGGTCAGCATTTCTTGTTAAGTATGTACTCTTACTTAAGAGTCAAAATGAATGAGGGGAGAGGGTAGTATAGTGCTAATGGTGCAGCATTCTTAATCCAAAGGCTTACCAAAACCTCTGGGGTGAGTTCAAATCCCATGCTAACATCTGGAAGAATTTCAGTTCAATTTCAGGAAATGGAATGATAAAGCTGGTTCGTCATCAAATGCTGTAAGAACCCATCGGGTCAACGAATGTCCTCTGAGAAGGGCATCCACCACCCTTAACCAGTCTGGTCTGCATATGACTCTAAACCCATAGTAATATGGTTGACTCTAAAAATATCCTCTGCACCACTAGCGATTAGATGGGGAACAATTGCTGTCCCTGTCAATGGTGTTTTTCATGAAAGAAAAAAATGATGGATCTCTTACTCAAAATATTTTACTGTAGCATTAATTGGATTTAAAAACTATTTATCCTACTAAAACAATTCATTTTTTTTCTTATCTTGCAACATTTTTAGCATTGCAATTGACTCTGTGCAGCACAATATGAATTGCATTTTCAGTTCTTCAATAAACATCCTCTTATTTTAGAATTTATATTCCCTCATAAAGTTTACAGTATTCTTAACTTGTGAATTTGACTCCATACCTGCTTTGGTAGGGGAGTACGTTACTGAGGAAGTATTACTATGCTCTGTTAATATTCAAGATATCATAACCTGTCTGAAACTTGTTAAAAACACTATTGGGAGGATGATAGTACTCTCAGGGGGCTCCTATCCTTTGATCAGTCCTTCAGAACTATTTGCTGTCTTTAGGATCTGTCTTTTTGATCTAAGGTTGAGAGGAATCATCTGAGAGTTATGCCTGATCCAAGGTTGACTTAGAAAAGAGCTGGCAGTTTATCTATCAGACTACACTCTCCAGTGCAGTATCCAATGCATGTTCTCTTCCATTGTCAGCCACTATTCATTCCCAGGCCAGATACATTTATTCATTTGTCAAGTTCACAGCTGTTAACACTGGACAAGTCAAATCCCAGAGTAAAAAGCTGAAAATGTGTTGCTGGAAAAGCGCAGCAGGTCAGGCAGCAATCAGGGAACAGGAGAATCAACGTTTCAGGCATGAGCCCTTCAGGAAAATCCCAGAGTAAAACTTGATTTGACAGACCATAAGTTTTATTTTTTACATTTTATTTCCCATAGTAGATAATCATTTTACATATTCACAAGAGACTGCCAATGAACTTTTAACAAAACAAAAATCAGGGAAGCTTATTAAACATATAAGCAAATAGAAACACTAACTGCATGACACTGCATAAGAACTAATTGAAACTGTATTGTAAATAAAGATTTAACACCTTTCCTTCAACAATTTTACAGAAACATTAACCAAGGGTCACTCTAACTCCACTTTACAGTTTCTTGTTCAGCTGAGTTGACAGAGCTTTAATTGGTTTATGTAACTCCCTTCCTACTGACGGCTAAAAAAATTCACTTGGATATGGAAATTCCATATCCTCAAATTCAAAAAGTTTTTTTTGCTTCTGGAGTTTTCTTCAAAAGTATTCAGGACTTTTGCCCCAGCTCTGACTTTTTGTTGGTGAGCCATTTTATTGAACAATCCAATGTCCAGGAGTCAAATCAGTCAACCCTCGCCCCAAAGCCCCCCAAGATTGAACACACAAAGATTTCCTTTAAAAAATTCACTCTGGGAAATGTTTTGGCTCAGCTGGTACAGTAGTTGTAGTTTGGAAAGACCTGTTGAAAAAATTAGTTGCTTCACTTGCTCTTTTTTTTCCAACCAATTTTATTGAGTAAATCAGTCAACCCAAGAGGGGGCCCAAATTAGACTTATCACAGATCAAACCTCATTGGAATTATAGAATAGCAGTATAGTATTCTCAAATTCCTAACTGTATACAAAAGCAAAGTACCACAGGTGCTGAAAATCTAAAATAAAACAAAACATGTTAGAAAAAATTTGGATTAGACAGTACTGTGAAGAGAGAATCAAAATTAATGTTTCATGTTGAAGAGCTATCATCATATTCCATAATTCTTGATTGTATCAATCTGATAATTGAACAGTTTTTAAGGAAAAAAGAGCAAATGTGCAATTATATTCTGGTTTTTATTATCTTGGGAGACCTGCAAATGTTCTCCAGCATGTGCAGAACTTTTGATATATAGTTGATATTGTAATATAAGGAAAGCAACAATCAATTTCAACAAACAAGAATATTCAGCCAAACAGTAAGGCTTAAAAATAAAAGCAAATTACTGCGGATGCTGGAATCTGAAACCAAAAAAGAGAATATGCTGGAAAATCTCAGCAAGTCTGGCAGCATCTGGAAGGAGAGAAAAGAGCTGACATTTCGAGTCTAACTATCTAGCTTCGACAAAGGGTCAGTTAGACTCGAAACGTCAGCTCTTTTCTGTCCTTTCAGATGCTGCCAGACTTGCTGAGATTTTCTTTTCCAGCATTTTCTCTTTTTTGGAAACGGTAAGGCTTAATTCTTAAAAAGAATCAAAGGTTTTGACACATTTATTCTTTTTTTTCTCCATGACCTGCTGTGTTTCTCTCATAATTTCTTTTTTGTTTATTTCATACCTCCAGCATCCACAGTTCTTTGTTTTATATAAATGTTTTAGTTATGTTGGTTTGAATGGTAAATGTTTGCCAGAGCATTGTATATAGCTCCACTGCTCATGATTAAAATAACAATGTGGAATCCTTCATGTTGACCTGAGGTGTTGAACAAGATTTTGATGTACATCTGATCAGAGAACCTCCAACAGTGTAATGCTCCCTCCGCACTCTATCACTTGGAGTTATGCCATAATCAAATAGTAGAGCATAAAAGAAGATCATTCAGTCTGTGCTGGCTCGACCATATCTTTGGAATCTTTCTCACTGTTATTCAGAGTGGCACTTGAACCCAAATTCTTCTGCCTATGTTATGTCAGTGCTACCACTAAAACAAGACTGACACCTTAGCTTTAGAGTAGAACCATTAACCATGTAATTTTGTAGTAAAATTGTTTATAAATGAAGTAATATTTCTGTTATAATACCAACATGTGAATATGACATCCTACATAATGCTCTAATATTTCCATTATATTCAATGAGTGCGGGTACAATAGATATCTGGCTTTCACAAAGCATGGAATTACCAAAATTGTTTGAGGAAGATAAAAGAAAAATAAACAAAGCTTTTGAATCATCTTTACCAATGACCTGATTGATTCTCAGTCAGTGTCAGATACATGACATCACAAGAATAGAGGATCTTAATTCTGTGCCTGAGGTACATTCCTCTCATAATACAATTTTTACATGTAGATATGTTTATTGGCCCAATTGGTTTGGAGGAATTTGGCACCAAATGCCTCCAGAAGATAAGAGCTACCTTCTGATGGAAAAAAGTAGATATATCTGAATGTATAAGACCATTAGTACCTGAAAGATTTAATGGATGCCACAAGATAAACTTGAATATCCGGACATAGGAGTGTTTCTGGGAGGGGTGAACCAATATGTGTGCTTCAGTGATTGTTCTTCATATTAACAGCAGGTGATAATGTGTGTTTACTCTTAAGTTGAGCTTGGTGTCCCACAAAAGACAATTATATATCTTAACAAGAATGTAACTAGATACTAATTATCATATAATAAACCTATTTACTGTTCATCAAGATTGAGCCATCATCTTCCTAAGACCTTGTGTGGTCACCATTCCTCAAATGGTATCAGTAGCTGAGACAATACCAGCAAGAAGGATATGTGGCAAAGAATTTACCCAAGATAGCTCAAATTGTGTCTGAGGTAGTGATCTAAGATGGTGATGGCAATGAGGACTTTGCCAATTATAGGATTTGCTGTGGGCTGACTCGCTAATACCTTAGAGAACAAGCAACTCATGAGATATTAAGAGGGTATAACACTTCAGAAAGTGGAGCTTAAAGTTAAGAGTAGCACTCACACCGGTGCTAGTTACCTTGCATATTTGAATGAATATCATTCACAAAGTAACTTGATTAGGTCCTGTGGGGCACCTGGCAGCTATGTATGAAAGGCAGAAGACTGCTTGGACTAGCCCAAAGAAGCTTGGAAAATTCCTGGGCTAAGCAGGGATAGAGCCTTTATTAAGATCCTTAAGAAGCTGTTACTTGGTGGCCACTATATTTCCCAATCCCTCCATCTGCTATTCTTCGAAAATGAAAAAATACCATGGAGGCATCAGGATCCCATACCAGTACCAGGCCTGAGACTGTGAAATCCTGCCTACACAAGGTTCCTACTCAATGGCCCTTGGTAACCAATTATTTCTGGTAAAAATATACCCACTAAATGTTTTAAATTCGCTATGTTTTAAGAGAAGCAGTAATGGAGTTGTTTGAAATAGGTTAGATGGTTGTCCATCAAATACTCATTTTTTTTTTGTGATACTGAGAAATTCAGACCATAAGAACCAAGAAAACTCCAGCTACATTTTGTTCACCCATTTGACTCTCAATAAGAAATTCTCTTCCACTATAAAACATTCTACAATTGACTTAATTCCATCCAAGCTAAGTTTGGATAAATGGATAAGCAGATGGTAGGGAAGCTGATGGAAGTGTACATTGAACACTGCTAGTCCTTAGGTTTAGTAATTAGCATAGATGTTTGTTTTCTTAGGCTCTCAGTAGACACTGAGGTTAAATTTGAGTAATTAGATAATATTTGTTTTCAACAAAAGAGCGCAAAGAAACAAGTAGAGAATCTTTTCTTGTAGATATAAGTTATAATACTGTATATGAATTCTGCACAAATCATTCAAAGTTATATTTTCATCTTATTTGTATGCAGCTTTAAAGCACTCTACATAATGCCAATCTGTTCAAAAGGAACAAACATGGCTGGATGCCACATTACCCAAATGTACACATGCTGAGGAACTGAGGTTGCACAAAAAAAGCAGAAGCTTCAGTTATGTTAAGTGAACAATGCAAGTCAATGTGCAAGATTATTAATTCAGGTTTTTCACACTATAACTGTTGTATTTCTTACACATGTATTGCATAACTGTTCTTATTATTCAAGCTGGTAGATCAGATGGTTGACTTCATGAGGATCTGCTGAATACTTAGATGCAGCAGTATAACATGTAGAATCATTTTGCAAGTGTATTTCCACGAAATATTATTTATTGAGTAACACGTGTTCCATCACTCGGTTGTGGGTATGGGTGTTGAATAATTTCAGCTTTGGACCATCTGTGATTTGAATAAACTCCTGTTTTACAGCATCAGTTCCAGTAGCTACCTGACTTAAAATTCGAAAAGGAATGCACTTTATTCATAAGAGGTTACTGTTTCTTGTCGCATGAATCAGTATAAAGATATTAGTGGAATAATAAAAAGGTTCTTTATTGTGGACTATTAAATATTAAGTGTAAGTGAAGGGGCCAAAATAATACTGGCATACCGCAGATGCAGGTATGTGGTTTACAGATAATAATTTATTTTGGCAAATTAGATATTTATGTTACAACTCAAGCCTCTTCCAAACACCATTTATTTATGTGCTCACATCAGCAAAACAGCTTCATAGAACTGTACACACCATGTTTGACGTAAAATCTGCAAACTGAGTGGATGAAATTAATGAATGGATTAGCCTGAGACAAAAATAAAAACGACCCATTTCTTGAGTTACGTGCTGTGAGGCTTCATAAGATGCCAGCTGTATGTCATAGACAATCCAACAGATAGAAGGCACCACACTGACACACAAAGGGGGTTATTTACCTCAATTTTGCTTTCAATAAATGTTAATTTGCATTAAGTATTACCAGTTCCTATGATTAATTTTTCATTAGTTCTGCAAACTTGTCAGATTCTTGACTCCAATGCTAGAGATGCACAATCATTTCTTTAAGATTAGATCCTGAATTTGTGATGAAAAGTTATCTTTATATATTGCTAAAATTCACCTTTGGCGTGGTTCATTTGTGCCATATTATTTGGTTTGGATGAATGCTGGCATTGGGATTTTTTTTGCTAGCTGTTGGTTTTGCTGATTGAATAGAGCAATTTAATCAAATATAAATAGAAAATTCACATTTGATGTGACAACCATTAAAGGACCTAACAAATCAATTTATCACTTTCCTTTCCCTAAAGGAAATCTGATTACAAGATAGTTACATGCAGTCACAACAAAAAATGGGCACAAACTTAAAGACCCTTGCAAAGACACTGAAGGAGAGAAAAGTCTGGCGATGGCCCAATAATTCTCAGGACAGAAGCATCAAGGACTTCTTCCTAAACTACAAAAAGTAGGGGACTTGTAAGGCCAATACCTGAAGACAGGAAATTATTCACAATATCAGATAGCATGGGGCCAGAAAGGAAAGAAATTGGTCAGACCTTTTCTTGGAATAGAATTGATTCAGCAAAGATGGGTCTCAATGATAAGATCAGTCTGAAGATGCCATCAGGAGAGAGGAGAGAAAGAAGAGAAAAATGCAAGTGCTTGGATGGTGTTAATTTTGGAGTAGGTTTGTGGTCAGAAGTAAACAGTAGAGGTAGCTGAAAGTTATAAAAAGAGAAATATTGAAAGGATTAATGATGAATACCCCATCATCCGAATCAAAGGGAGAGCAATGACTGGAGTAAGAGAAATGGGCAAGTTGCTGGGCAGACTAGCTCCTAGTGTGTGGACTGGGTACAAAGGTTATTGAAAGAGAAAAATAGGAAGCTAGAATTGTTGCACAGAAGGAAGCAGTGATGGGTGCTCAAGTAGGCCTTTGGAAAATAACAAGTGAGGCAAAGAAGGAAGTGATAGGTTTTTCAAGAAAGAACTGAGCTTGGGAAATGGGAAGTGAGTGGCACAGTGAAAGAGTGCAGAAAAGGGTCATGTTTGATCTTAATAACAACTGTACTTTATGACTCTGTGTGTAATTTACTCCGAGAGCTTTGTGAGTTTACAAGTAGATATGCAATCCCTTAGGCCCTCATTATAGCCACCATCAATGGCTTCCGCCCCATTCTGCTGCCAAAATAGTGATCTATTTAGATCTTCCGAATACTGTCCCGAAGGACTTATTAGTCTGAGCCCACATAGGAATGATGCAAATGTTGTCCAAGCCATTAGTTTAATTGATGTTGGTAGCTATTCCCCTTTCCTATAACTATGCTTCCATGTGCCTGTCATAAAACCTTGCTTTCATTTGCTGGCAATGTTAACTCACAGTATTGTGCAGGAGTTTAAATGACTACTGAGCTAATAGTTGCTGGACTCTTATTCAACTTAAACAACAAAGTTCATTATTTATGGTATCTTGGAGGAGACAAATGTGTTTTTAATTTTCAATGAGAGCTTTAGATATCCATAATTAACACTTAATTAGTGCAGTCACAGATACCTTTAGATTTAATTCGCCTATTTATATTTAAGAGGAACAACTCCTATAATTGACTCAACATAAACAATGTTTTCATACTCCCTTCCGTTGTCAAAGTGATAGAAATCACTGTTCCTCTGAGTTGTTATTTTCATTGCTGTAAACACCTCATTATAATTGTATGTTGAAAATAGTCTGGGATATTGAGAGTTTCACTCATAAAAACTTGTGCAAATCTTATGAAACTTCTGTTTTAGATACAGAATGAAGGATGGATCACCGAATTCGCATGTTGATTGAATTCCTCTAAGCTGGGCGTGTAATGAAATGTAATGGGGAAGAACAGTCAAGTTTTTACCGAGGGCAATTACAGGAACAGGTTCCACTCCTTTTCAAAACAGTTACTGTCGAGTGTTTATTTAGTTTAACATTAAATCTTGATGATTATTCCTTTAGTTTGTTGTTATATACTTTAATAAGAACAGCAGAGTGAATCTTGGAAGTGACGTAGAAAATTAAAAAGCAGAACCTCAAAGGTAGTAATCTGTGGATTACTCCAACTGCCAAGTGCTATTGAGAGTAGGTATAAGAAGATAGTGGAGATAAATCAATGGTTGAGGAAATGGAGTGGGCAAGGATTCAGATTTTTGGCTCGTTGGGATCTCTTCTGGGCTAGAAAAGAGCTGTTCAAAAGGGATGAGTTTCACTTGAACTGGAAGGGGACCAATATCCTGGTGGGGGGATTTGCTAGTCTTATTTGTGAGACTTGAAATTAGTATGGAGAGGGGGTGGAGGGATCCCACGTAGTAGTGAGAATAGAAAGACAGATGAGGATGGTTCTAAGTTAATAAAGTGCAAGCTAATCAGAAAAGGCAGACCAGAGCAAGTCAGAGAATGAGGTAACTCTGAAGAATTAAACTGCCTTTATTTCAAGACAAGGGGTATTAAGGGTAAGGCAGGTGAACTCGGTACAGTATAGGAATATGGAACTGGGATATCATAGCGATTACAGAACATTGGCTGAGGGAGGGACAGGACCGGCAGAGAAACAGAGGCAAGAGGTGAGGGGTGGTGTTTTTGCTTCAGAAAAACATTGCTCCTGTACTTAAAGGATATTTATGAGGGATCATCTACTGAAGCTGTTTGGGTGGAACTCAGAAATAAGAAGGGGATGATCAGCTTGATGGGATAGCTTGATAGGCTCCCTTATAGTCAGAGGAAAATTGAAGAACAAATATGTAGAGAGATCTTCGATAAATGAAAGAAAAATAGGGTTGAAACAGTAGGGTTTATAAATTTCCAAACAGACTAGGATTCCATGGTATAAAGGCTTGGATGGTGAGGAATTTGTTAAATGTGTTCAAGAAAATTTTCTTTATCAATATGTAGATGTAGCTACTAGAAAAGGAGCAAAACCTGGCCTTCTCTTGGGAAAGGCAGGACAGGTGACTGAAGTGTCAGTGGTGGAGCAGTTTGGGACCACTGATCATAATTCTATTAGTTTTAAAGTAGTTGTAGAAAAGGATAGGCCTTGTATAAAGGTGAAAGTTCTTAACTGGAGTATAGCAGATTTTGACAGTATGCGACAACTTTAACAAGTTAATTGGAATCGACTGTTCACAGGTAAAGGGACAAGTGGCAAGTAGGAGGCTTTCAAACATGAGATAATGAGAATTCAGAGGCAGTAGTAGAGTGAAGAATAAGGTGGTAAGAGGAGGGAACAATGGATAAGTAAAGGTAATGAGTCTCTGGTTGAGAATAAGGTGGAGTCATATTAGATATAGATAACTGGGGTCAAATGAATCTCTTGAAGAGTATAAGGGATGCAGACACATTCTTAATGGGGAAATCAAGAGGGCAAAATGGGGATATGACATATTGGGGAAAGAAATGGAGGCTAGGGAAGTTGAGGAAATGAATATTGATGCCTTGAAACAGTCCACATTACAGAAGAGGAAGTGCTGGAGGGTTTACAAAGCATAAAGTTGGATAAATCTCTGGGATCTGTTCAAATGTATCCCAGAATGTTGTGGGAAGAAATTATGGGACTCCTAGTAGAGATATTTGTATCATCTACAGCCACGGTTAAAGTGCCTGAAGACTGGAAGGTGACTAATGTTATGCCTTTAATTAAGAAAATCAAAGAGAAGCCTGGAAACGATACATCTATGAGTTTGACATCAGTGATGGTAAAGGTTGTTGGAGGAGATTCTGAGAGAGAGGATTTATATGCATTTGGAGAGACAGGAGTGATTATGGATAGTCAACATAGCTCTTTGTGGGAAATCATGTCTCTTAAACTTGATTGACTTTTTGAGGATACAACCAAAAAGGTGGAGGACAGAGCAGGTAGATGTTGTGTACATGAATTTCAGTAAAGCCTTTGACAAGGTTCTGTATGGTAGACTAATTAGTAAAGTGAGATCACATGGGATTCAGGGTGAACTTGCCAATTGGATACAAAATTGGCTAGACAGTAGGAGACAGAGGGCAATGATGGAAGTTTGTTTTTTGGACTGGAGGCCTATGACCAGTTGTGTTCCACAGGGATCGGTACTGGGTGCACTTTTGTTTGTCATTTTATATAAATGATTTAGATAAGAATTTAGGAGGCATGGTTAGTAAGGTAGTGGATGGCATCAAAATTGGCAGCATAGTAGACAGTGAAGAAGGTGTTCTAAGATTACAAGGGGATATTGATCATTCAGGCCAATGGGCTGAGGAGTGGAGATGGAGTTTAATTTAGATAAATGTGAGGTTTTGCATTTTGGTAAAACAAACAAGGGCACAACTTCTACAGTTAATGATAGAGCTCTGGATGGTGTTGTCAATCAGGGTTCAGGTATATAGTTCTCTGAAAGCTGCACAGGGTAGAGACAGTGGTTAAAGTGTTTAGCACGCTTGCCTTCATTGCTCAGTTCATTGAGTTTAGGAGCTGTGATGTAATGTTGAGTTTGGACAGGACATTGGTGAGGTCACTTTTGCAGTACTGTACTGAGTGCAGTTCTGGTCACCCTTTTATAGGAAAGGCATTATTAAATTGGAGGAGCTTCAGAAAAGATTTACCAGAACGTTGCCAGGACTGGATGGTTTGAGTTATAAGGATAGGTTAGGATGTTTTTCTTTGGAGCACAGGACGTTGTGGGGTGACCTTATAGAGGTTTATAAAATCATGAGGGACACAGATAAGGTAAACAGTAACAGTCTATTCCCTAGGGTTGGGAAGTTAAAAGCTAGGGATATAGTTTTAATATGGGAGGAGAAAGATTTAAAAGAAACCTGAGGGGCATTGTTTTCACACAGTGCAGTTCGTGTATGGAATAAACTGCCAGTGGAAATGGTGGATGCAGATACAGTACAACATTTAAAAGACACTTGGATGGATGCATGAATAGGAAAGGTTTGGTGGGATATGGGCCAAATGCAGGCAAGTTGGACTAGTTTAGTTTTGCAAACCTGGTTGGCATGGATGACTTGGATGAAAGGATCTGTTTCCATGCTGTATGACTGGGAGCTCCAGGACATTACAAGATCACACATGCTTTGTGTGGTTCTTCACTGAAAAGTATGGACGATATGTGTAACACTACTCTTTCTATCTCTAATGGTTTATGAAAGAGGGATGTGTGGAACAGAAATAAATGCCCGCCAGATAATTCAGTGCTACACAATCCAATGTATCAATCAAATGTCCAACCTTTCCTCATCAGATTACCCACCCATTCCAGTTATTCATTTTGTAAATGTTCTTGGAACTGCTTCATCACATTCACATTTTTCTTTAAATAAGGAGACCAATACTTTGCACAGTCCTCCATCATGTGGTCTCACGTTTTTGCCTTGTATAAATAACATCTTTATATTTGTGTACAATTCATCACGTGATAAATAACGTTCTATTCTATTTTCTAATTGCTTGCTATATCATGAAGGGTCTGAACAGTGCAGTTTTTTTCTACATTTGGAGGAAGTGGGGTTTGCTGACTGGGCCAGCATTTATTAAACATCGCAAATTGCTCTTGAAAAATTGGTACCTGGATGGAGAGGAACTATTTCTGTTGGTTGAAATCTCAAGAACTGGAGGACACTTATTTAAGTGTTTGGCAAAAGAAGCAATTGCAACATGAGGAAAAGTTGATTTCTGTGGGAAGTGCTGATGATCTGGAATTCACTGCCTGCAATGGTGGAAGATATAATTGTAACTTTCAATTAGATGATTGAAGAAATATCTTAAGAGAAAAACTTTGCAGGGCCTTTAGGAAAGGGTAGAAGAATCAGGCATAACCACAGGCTGAATGGCCTCCTTCTGTGCTGTGATCAGTCCATAATTTTATAAACGTGGTTCCCTCCCCCCCCAGCCTCTCTGGAAGGAGGCAAAATAGGTAACAAGAAGGAGAACAAATGGATGAATTGGCCCAGAGAGAAACTCACCCTTTCTTGCCCCGTCAGTAGGTAACTACTGGGCAAGAGTCATCGTGGCATAGAGCCTTAGACGTACCGCACGGAAACAGACCCTTCTGTCCAACTTGTCCATGCTGAAAAGCCACCCTAGATAAATCTAGTTCCATTTGCCAACATTTGGCCCACAACTCTCTAAACCCTTCCTGGCTTTTGCTTATCACCTTTCTTAAACAGTGGCACCACGTTAGCCAACCTCCAGTATTCTGACACCTCACCTGTGGCTATTGATGATGCAAATATCTTAGCAAGAGACCCAGCAATTACTTCCCGTAGAGTTCTAGGGTACCCCGATCAAGTCGGAAATGATGCATGGGCAGGTTTCTTGACTTGCTAACAGTGCGGTCTCAATGGGCTGAATGGTATCTTCAGTGTAGGGATTCTGTGATGATGATGATAATTCGATTAACACCGTTCGGCAGCCAATTAACAGTCACTTAACAGCCACTCTTCAATCACTCAAGTAAGTAGGAAAGTAGTTAGCTTTCTGACTGTGAAGCCAAGATATCCTGCTAGCTGATTTGACGGGAGAGATGATTAAGGGGCAATTGAAAACACAGATGGTGTGCAAGCCATTAGCCTCAAAAAGTTGCTCCCTGCCCTGGTTCGAGCTATCCCGTCTCCATCTATATGACCTTCACTCCAGGAGTACAGTAAAGGCCTTGCCTTTTTGCCATTGGATCCCTCAAGGGTTAGGTCTCAACCAGCAGACTTTAGAACCCAGAAGTTGTGGGTCTGTGATAGGCCAAGATGGTCAGTGTCGAGGCCTGTGACAGGGTGAGAAACTCTGCCTCACTCACTCTCAATGAGCTAATTGACAGGTAATCTGGTCAGCCATCTCACCATTAGGGGTGGATTACTTATTGCAACTGAATGTGTTTGCACATGCTCCCAGAAAAGGAAGAGGAAAATTGCTCCATTTGATCCTCAGTAGCAGGCAGGGGAAACAGCAGGTCAGAAGGAACACATTAAGATCACTCAGTTCAGTGTCAGGCAACTGCATTTCATGGATGACTCATGCATCTTGTTGTCCTACATTTCAAGATCATCTTTCATTAAAATATTTAGAGACAAAAGAAAAGTTCTCAAGGAACAACTTGAGAGGATCTCATAGCTTCACAAAGACTAATATCCAAGCCCTGTTTTGTCATACTGAGCATGAGAGAGGACAGTTTGCTCAGCCCACGCAGGAGCAAACTTCAAAACCATTTGCTTTGCTATGAAGAGGAAGGTACGGTTGGCGCTAGACAAAGCTCAGAATCACAAAACAATAGCTCACAATTTTAGTGAGGCAGACCTGCAGAGTCTGTTGAAAAAGACTAGGCAGAAAGATAAGAGATTGCAGGGTCTGCACAGGACTTCATGTCATCTGGAATTGCCATTGAACTCCTGATCCTGCAGCAAAATTCAACTCACCATGTTGGATTTTGAGGCTATACCTCCAGAAATATTAATATGTATTTTCAGTGAGTTTCATTTGGACTGATGTACTCTTCAGAATCACAGAATGCTGCTGTTCAAAATGTTGACATCTCTGTGGTGTTCAGCAAGATTGATGAATACTGAGTTTATGCAAGACTGAGTGGTCAAACTGAATGAAATGGGAAGATAAAAGATTCCAGAACTCTTTTTATGCTGTGAAGATTGTTTTCCCTCACACTTTAATGCTCTTTTATTCAAAACCTTACTCATGATAAATTTCATTTAGTACATTAACACTTTCTATTAATTACTTCAGTAATGTTTTGCCACTTTATACGTATCCATTAATTCATTAACACTAAGAAAAACTGTAAGGAATTATTTCAAGTGCCTGTGAATATATCACTTAGCTGAAAGTGCACAATGGGAGGAAGCGTACATTAACAACTGGATGCTGTTTCTCTATTCTGAGATATGAAGCAAAACTCATTTAACAGCAAGAACTTCACAGTACCATCTAACAAGCCTTCAGACACCAATTAGATATTTACTTCCCTGGCCACCTCCCCCCTCCCATCTTTTTTTACTTTTGGAAGATATTAATAACGCCTGGTAACTAACAAAATAATTCTTGTGGTGCAATGAGTGAAGTCCCTGCTTCTGAGCCAGAAGTCACACGACACAAGACAGATTTAATTAAAATCTCAAGCTTACAGAGTGCTGCTCCTTCATCTGACAAAAGCTCGTGATTTAACTGAACCTGTTGGACTATAACCTGGTGTCATGTGACTTCTGACTTTGTCCACTGCCAGTCTAACACCAGCACCTCCAAGTCACACTTCGGAGTCAGAAGCTCTAGGTTGAAGTCCCATTTTAGGACTTGATGGCCAAGGAAGGTGCCTTCATAATGCAACCAAATATCTATTGACTTGTAAATCCTTTCAATGCACCAATGGCAGGCAGTAAGTGTGGGAGGAGTTCCTGGTCAATCATGCATTGGAAAGAAATAGGAGCCTCTAACCATTTCTATTCCTAGTTAAAGGCTACAACTAGGTTGTAAAAGTACACATTATCACAGCACTTTCTGAGACCACTTGCCTCGCTTGGTTAGATGGCTAGTGTAGATTTGATTGATGCCAATAGTAAAAGATTCTGGCTGGGTAGAATTGGGCCCTGCCTCCCCATAGTTGAGGTCATGGTGCTGTGAGTCAGACCTGTCTTCACGCATTGGACTCAAGAAGAAACATTCAACCAAGCTACTGTTCAAGGAAGAACAGAAATGCTCATCAACAGGAGGAAGCTGTAACACAGCCAAACTCACCACTTTTTTCCACATACTGTATGTGACTTTCTAGCAGGATTCACTGGATAACAAGGGTAGAAAGTCTAAATGATATATTCCTCATTGACAAGAGACATTCATATTTTTCTCAAATTCTGTATAGATATAAACTTTTGAAACTGCTGTGAGTTCTTAGATTAGATTAATTACAGTGTGGAAACAGGCCCTTCGGCCCAACAAGTCCACACTGACCAGCCAAAGCGCAACCCACCCAGACCCATTCTCCTACATTTACCCCTTCACCTAACACTACGGGCAATTTAGCATGGTGCTAAATTGCATCTTTGCATCTGTCCTAGTTTGAGGCTCCATTGACCTCCATTCATCTGTTTATATAGTTGTACCGGTCAATGCAAAATAGAGAAAACAAAATAAAATCCAATACAGAAGCTGATCTGCACATTTTTGGACTGTGGGAGGAAACCAGAGCACTCAGAGGAAACCAACGCAGACACAGGGAGAATGTGCAAACTCCTGAGGCGGGAATTGAACCCAAGTCTCTAGCACTGTGAGGCAGCAGTGCTAACCACTGTGCCACCATGCCACCCACTTGGCTAAGCTTCCATCAGCTTCTGTATTGGATTTTATTTTGTTTTCTTTATTTTGCATCGACCGGTACAACTATATAAACAGATGAATGGAGCTCAATGGAGCCTCAAACTAGGACAGATGCAAAGTGGGTTGCTGATTGGTGTCAATGATTTTACATCATTGTGTAAAGTCAAAATCAATCCCATAGATATCACATTGGATACTACAAAGACTGAGTCCTGCCAACATTCTGGTAACAGACTGATTACTGATAGTAATGCTCCAGCACTTGCCATGGCCCTAGCAAAGCTGTTCCATTGTAGAGAAAACATTGCCTTCTACCTGGCAGTGTGGAAAATTGCCTAGTTTTTCCAATGCACAAAAAGCAGAAAAATCCAACCAGGATTACCCCCCATTTACTGCCTCATCAGTCTATTCTCGATCTTCAGTAAAGTGATAGAAGGTATTACCCACAGTGCTGTTAAGCAGCACCTGTTTATTAAACTCTTCCCACTGATACCCAGTTCAGGTTCTGTCGAGGCTACTCAGTTTCTGATCTCATTATAGCCTTTGTCTAGCTGTGGACAAAAGAACTGAATTCTGGAGCTATCCTTGAGATCAAGGCTGCACTTGACCAAGTGTGGTATCAAGAAACCCACTCAAGTATAACTCCACTGCTTGGAGTTATACCGAGCACATGGGAAGATGGTTGTCATTGTTCGAGGTCATCTCAGACCAGGTCCTCACCTCAAGATTTCCAACCATCTTCAGCTGCTTAATTAATTACCTTCCTTCCATACTAAGGTAAAAGCTGTGAAGGTTTGTTGATTTCACAACAGTAAGCACCATTTGCGACTGCTTAGATACTGAATTAGTCCATGTAAATGTCCTGGTTAAGGCTGTCAAGTGGCAAGCAGCATTTGTACAAACTAATGAAATAGGAGCAGAAGGAATTCCCCCACTATCATGACCTTATTTTCTGACCAGAAGTCAGAAACTGAACAGGATGAGTCATCTAAATACTATGGATACAAGATCAGGACAGAGGCTATGAAACCTGTAGCATGTCACTTACCTCCTGACTCTCCAAAGCATATCCACCATCTACAAGTCAGGAGTGTGATGGAATACTTCCCACTTGAGTGGATGACAGCAGCTCCAACAACACTCAAGAAGCTTGACACCATCCAGAGCAAAGCAGCCTGCTTGACTTGCACCACATACACAAATATTGACTCCCTCCATCATTGACACTCGGCATGTATCATCTACAGGATACAATGCAGAAATTCACCAAGGCTCCCTAGATTAGCACCTCATAAAACCACAACCACCAAGATCTTGAAAGACAAGTGCAGCAGATGCTTGGGAAGAACATCACCTTGCAAGTCCCCTCCAAGTGACTCTCAATCCTTCTGTGTGGTTGGGTCAAAATCCTGGAATTTATTTTTTAATGGCACTGTGCTGTCACCACACAAAATGGACAGCGGCAATTCAAGAAGGCAACTCACCAATATTTCATAGAACATAGAACAGTACAGCACTGAACAGGCCCTTCAGCCCACGATGTTGTGCCGACCATTGATCCTCATGTAAGGTAAACCTAATGTACGAACCCTCCAATTTCTGTGACAATATGCATGTCCAGCAGTCTCTTAAATATCCCCAATGACCTTGCTTCCACAACTGCTGCTGGCAACGCATTCCATGATCTCTCAACTGTCTGTGTAAAGAACTCACCTCTGATATCCCCTCTATACTTTCCGCCAACCAGCTTAAAACTATGATCCCTCGTGTTAACAATTTCTGCCCTGGGAAAAAGTCTCTGGCTATCAACTCTATCTATGCCTCTCATTATCTGTACACCTCAATTAGGTCCCCTCTCTTTCTCCTTTTTTCCAATGAAAAATGTCCGAGCTCAGTCACCCTCTCAAGGTAAGCCCTCCATTCCAGGCAGCATCCTGGTAAACCTCCTTTGAACCATCTCCAAAGCATCCACATCTTTCCTATAATAGGCCGACCAGAACTGGACGCAGTATTCCAAATGTGGTCTAACCAAAGTTTTATAGAGCTGCAACAAGATCTCACAGCTCTTAAACTCAATTCCCCTGTTAATGAAAGCCAAAACACTATATGCTTTCTTAACAACCCTGTCCACTTGGGTGGCCATTTTAAGGGATCTATGTACCTGCACACCAAGATCCCTCTGTTCCTCCACACTGCCAAGAATCCTATCCTTAATCCTGTACTCAGCTTTCAAATTCGACCTTCCAAAATGCATCACCTTGCATTTATCCAGGTTGAACTCCATCTGCCACCTCTCAGCCCATCTCTGCATCCTGTCAATGTCCCGCTGCAGCCTACAACAGCCCTCTATACTGTCAACAACACCTCCAACCTTTGTGTCATCTGCAAACTTGCTGACCCATCCTTCAAGCCCCTCATCCAAGTCATTAATAAAAATTACAAACAATA
>NC_057714.1:45965680-45991192 GCF_004010195.1 Chiloscyllium plagiosum | reverse complement strand
CAATTGCTCCCAGTCCATGCTTCCCAACTCATGTCTGATAGCATCATAGTTTCCTTTTGCCCAATTAAATATCCTCCCATTGTGCCTCCTTCTCTCCTTCTCCATAGCTGTGTAGAGTGTGAGGCAGTTGTGGTCATTGTCACCAAAATGCTATCCCACCACAAGATCTGACACCTGCCCTGGCTCATTGCCGAGCACCAAGTCCAAAATGGCCTCTCCCCTCGTCGGCCTGTCAACGTACTGAGTTAGGAAACCCTCCTGAACACACCTTACAAAAACAGCTCCTTCCAAACCATCTGCCCGAAGGAGGTTCCAATCAATATTGGGAAGGTTAGTCACCCATTACAATAACCCTACTGCATTTCACACTTTTTCAAAATCTGCTGACCTTTGCTTTCTTCAATCTCCCTGCTGCTGTTGGGGGGGCCTGTAGTAAACCCCTAATGAGGTGACTGCTCCCTTACTGTTCCTAATTTCCATCCATACTGACTCAGTAGGCAGACCCTCCTCGACAATGGTAACTTCTGTAGCGGTGATATCCTCTCTGATTGGCAGTGCTCTACCCCCTCCTCTTTCCCCCCCACCCTATTCTTTTTAAATGTTCTAAACCCTGGCACATCCAGCAACCATTCCTGCCCCTGAAAAACCCACGTCTCTGTTATGGCCACAATATCATAGCACCAGGTACTGATCCATGCTCTAAGTTCATCACTTTTTTATTCCTGATACTCCTTGCATTAAAGCAAACACACTTTAACCAATTCCTTGGTTCTTTCCCAGGAAATTCTTTCCCACTGGCTGTGCTACCTCTTGCTATTGCCTCATCTGCATCAACTCTCACCACCGGTATATAAACTCAGGTTCCCACCCCGCTGCCATACTAATTTAAACCCTCCTGAACCACTCGAGCAAACCTTCCACCCAGGACATTGGTCCCCTTCCAGTTTAGGTGCAACCCGTCCTTCTTGTACAGGTCCCACCTTCCCCAGAAGGCATCCCAATTATCTACATATCTGAAACCTTCCCTCCTACACCAGCTACGCAGCCACATGTTAAGCTGCGCCCACTCCCTGTTCCTCACCTCGCTATCTCGTGGCACCGGTAGTTAACCCGAGAACACTACTCTGTTCATCCTGCTCTGCAGCTTCCACCCTAACTCCCTGAAATCACTTTTTATATCCTCATATGGCTATATCATTGGTGCCTATCTGTAAGACGATTTCTGGATGTTCGCCCTCCCCTTTCAGAATCTTATACACCCAATCAGCGACGTCCCGGACCCTGGCACTAGGGAGGCAACATACCTTCCAGGAATCCCGATCCTGCCCACAAAATCTCCCGTCAATTCTCCTAACAATCGAGTCTCCTACCACTAGCGCTTTTCTATTCTGCCCCCTTCCCTTCTGGGCCACAGTGTCAGGCTCAGTGTCAGAGAACTGACCACTATGGCTTTCCTTTGCAGTATCCAAAACGATATACTTATTGCTGAGGGGAATGTCCACAGGGGATCCCTGCACTGTCTGTCTGTCCCCTTTCCTCCCCCTAACTGTAACCCATCTATCCTTATCCTGAGCCTCAGGAGTGACCAACTGCCGGTAACTTCTCTCAATTACCCCCTCAGCCTCCCGAATGATCTGCAGTTCATCCAGCTCCAGCTCCAATTCCCTAACATGGTTTTCAAGGAGCTGGAGTTGGGTGCACTTCCCGCAGATGTAGCCAGCGGAGACATGTGTCATGTCTCTCATCTGCCACATACTGCAGGAGGAACAAGCTCCTCATGGACATTCGGCTTGGGTATTAAATGCTGGCCCAGCTAGCAATGATGCCATCTCCTGAATTAATAAAGACTAGAAACAATAACACAAAGATTGCAGAAACAGGTACAAAAAGACAACATCCTTTGGCTTACTATGTGTCATGGAAGAAAGTGTGGAATGCAGATGCTGGAGATCAAAGTCGAGAGTGCGATGCTGGAAAAGCACAGCGGCATCCAAGGAACAGAAGAATCGACATTTCAAGCATAAGATGTGATGCAAAAGGACATTGAGTTATAGATTGAGAGCAGGGTGAGTGGGTTATAAGATTTCTTTTTCAGATACATTGAAGAATACTAATGCATAGCAAAATCTATTTTCAAATGATCAGGCCTGAAGGAAGGTATGTTGTTTCTCAAATTCAGTATCCAGGACCACTGTAGTTCTTCTTATACAGAAATGACTTAGAATTGTGGTATAAGGCACTATTCTGTCATTTGCAATTGACAGAGCTTGCAAGTATAATAAATACTGGAATATAATAATAGTCTTCAGAAGGACATTGAAAGGCAAGTGAAATTTGTGACTACTCTGTCTTCTGATTATTTACTCCTTTTCCTTATTTAATCTATCAAAACCCTTCAAGATTTTGAACATCTTTATCAAACCTCTCCCTTCCCTTTCCCTGCTCTAACAGAACAACCCAGTTTCTCTCTATTGTTCCCATAACTAAAGTCTCTGTGCTCTGGTACAATTCAGCTAAATGTTTTCTTTAAGGGAAACAAAGTGGAAACCAAAAAAGGCAGGTGCTGTAAATCAGAAACAAAGGGAGAAGTTGCTGGAAAAGCTCAGCAGGTCTGGCAGCTTCTGTGGAAAGAGGTCTGAGAAATCAAGGAACTGCTGAGCAAGGGTCACTCGACCTGAAATGTTAACTCTGATTTCTCTCCACAGATGCTGCCAGACCTGCTGAGCTTTTCCAGCAATTTTTGTTTTTGTATCCTCTTTAAAGCATTGACCTTCTTCCTAAAGTGTGGTGCCCTGATTTGTCTACAGTACACCATCTGCATGCTGATCAAATTTCTACCAAGGTGAAGAATAACTTATTGTACTCTAGCAAGTCATGAATGCCATATTAGTTTTTATAGAGTCACAGAGTCATAGAGATGTACAGCACGGAAACAGACCCTTCAGTCCAACACATCCATACCTACCAGAAATCCTAAATTAATCTAGTCCCATTTGCCAGTATTTGGCCCATATTCCTCTAAACGCTTCCTATTCTTACACCCATCCAGATGCCTTTTAAATGTAATTGTGCCAGCTTCCCCTGGCAGCTCAATCCATATTCGGACCACTCTTTGCATGAAAAAGTTGCCCTTGAGGTCCCTTTTAAATCTTTCCCCTTTCATCCTAAACCTATGCCCTCTAGTTCTGGTCTCCCCCACCCTGGGGAAAAGACCTTGTCTATTTACGCTATTCATTTGTCAATTTGTGATACATGGACAAGAGACAGTGAATGGACAAGATATAAAATTATCAGGGTGACAGAGTTCCCTTGGATTCAAGGCACCGGGAGAGTATTTGTGTGTGCATTTGTTTGAAATACCTTAGTTTCATATGCCATGGGTTCACAGACAATTAAAACACCAATTGCAGCTCAGAGTTTTAACTTCTACTGCTTAATATGCTTATGGAAATTACTGCTTGATCATTTATGTAAGATAAAGATTAAAAACAAACTGTACAAATGAGCAGGGCATAAAAGCATTGGAGGCTCTCCCCTTGTACTTGCAAATAGCATCATGTAGGTGCCACAGAATCACACTTTTCATTTGTGCTGCTTAGTAACAGCACTTGACACTAACAATAACAGTATTTGACACTTCACCTAGTCTCTGGAAAATGTAACTACTTCATCTGAACTGATTTTTTTTTTATTTTCTCATATTCTGTAATGGTATGAAGTAATAAATCTGCCAGTTCCAATCATCTAATACTGAACTGAACACTGATACCATCTGAAGGAAAGCTGTTATATGCTAATATTAATATCTTGCACACACAAGGGTCAAGTAAGGAGACAAAAAGTGACTATCTCATTCAAAAGCAGGAAATGCCTTGATATTTTGATTCCATGGATGGATTGATATCCAGAGCTAAATCTGAATACACCTATTCCATTAACATCAAATTAAAAACTGATTTGGGTCAAGTTGTAGCCTTCATATTATTGAAATGAGTCATATCCCAAAGCAGCACATAAAGCCAGAACAAATGAACAGTTAGCAGACTAAATATATCGCTCTTAATATGGAGTGATGTTTATTAGTTGTACCTTTTACCTCCATCGGGATCTTTTATTTCATGATTGGAGCATTCGTTCTGCTCAACAATTACAAGGGCTGGAGATTACACTCTCCTTCTGGCAGATCAGAAGGTGGAGAAGTAGGTGGACTCATAAGATCTAGGAAGTGGTCTTCCTGCTAGCTTCCCACCCATCGCTGAGCTGCCTGAAATTTTATGGGGGGGAGGGGCAGTTTGACGATGGCCCACCCTCCTCTCTGACTTGGCAGTTTTAGCTGCACTGGCTGGTACCGACTAAGTTGGGAGGAGGAGTCCTCCACTGTGGCCACCCGGTCCTCATTGGAGGTAACGCTCACCTCAAGATCATACTTGCCCTTCCACCCTGCCATACATTCTCTCTTCCATTCCACCTTCACCCCCTTACATGCTCCCTCCCAACCCCACCCCTACCAGCCCCATCCTCTCAATCCGGCCCACTAGCCAGTGTTTGAAAGCCTACTGCCAATCTGAATTAGGTTGATGTCAGGGACCAGTGACTATATCCACTTGGGGGTGTGGGGGGTGCAGTTGGATGCTGTTGCTTCCTTACACTGCTGTGCTACCAATCATCAAATTGGCTATCAACCCACTGAGGCTGAACTTCCTGTCACTAAGGGGTAGAAATCCTGCTCTGCCTGGATGAGGTCTCCATTTACCTTTTTAGATTGGGGGTGGGGAGTGGAGGGGAGATGGGGAATTTTGACAGTGACCATGGAATCCTCTAAATCCAACTCTCAATTTTCCAAATCGGAACCATTTGGTATTAAGTTCTTCAGTAGCCAGAAGACAGGTTCAGCTCACTTTAGGAAATGCTCTGAATTCTCAACACTCCTTTCAATTCTGTAACTCTGAAATAAGGAAAAAAACTCCTTTTTATAGATTAATGGATCATAAATTAAATTGAAGGAATGCACATTAGAACACATTAAGATTTGTGGAAATTGATACTAATTTAAAACTAGGAGAAAGTGAGGACTGCAGATGCTGGAGATCAGAGCTGAAAAATGTGTTGCTGGAAAAGTGCAGCAGGTCAGGCAGCATCCTTGGAGCAGGAGAATCGACGTTTCGGGCATAAGCCCTTCTTCAGCCCCTGAAGAAGGGCTTATGCCCGAAATGTCGATTCTCCTGCTCCTTGGATGCTGCCTGACCTGCTGCGCTTTTCTAGCAACAGTGATTTTAAAACTGCCAACCAATTGCAATTGGCTTCAAAAATAATCCTTCAAAGCTTTACAGTCAGCTGATTAGATACTTAGCCCATGCAACTGTAGTCCAGATTGGGACATTTATATTGAAAAACATAGTTTAAGGTGAGCTGCAATTCCCCGTGATAAGGAGAACTGAGATAAGATGGCCATAAATAAGCAGACAAAGCAAAGAACATGGGAATACATCATGAAAGTGATTAACATTATGTCATAAGGTGTATAAATGTGGTCTAAAGTGAGAAAACGAGCACAAATTTAAGTCCAAAACATGTCTGGGGAAGCAGAAAGAAGCATATGTGGACACTAATAAAAGTCTCAACACTCATAAGAAACTCCCATCAATCATTTATGTTCTCCATTTACTTCCATTTGTCCTTACCTTGATTCCGCTTATTTTCTCCAAATAAAAATTGCTAATGTGGCAACCAGTACAGATCATAAATATTGATCAGAAATGTTGAGCCAAATGTTATCATGTGAGCAGGGAGGGAAAATGTACTTGTTAGCAGAGGAACTGAATGGCAATTTTCTGATAGGCAGCTTCCCAATTCTTTACCTGTGGACCCACCATCTAATTAAGGATGGCAAGTGGCTCAGTCACAGAGCTGGGCAACTCAGAAACCTGTATCACATCGCCTGGAGAGATGGCTACCTTTGCGATGTAGAGGACACTGTATGAGCAAGGTCAGCTTAGTTTAAAAAAAATCTAAAAGATTCATGGGGCTGAGGTCTGGAGCACAAGCCCCTTCTGTAGAGCCACAGGCACTGCCTTCCATGGATAAAGGTTTGATTAGCAAACGGGAGGCAGAGAGAAGGGATATTGAGTCTATTTTGGCAGGCAGGCTCCAATTAATGGAACCCCACAAGCATCACTGTTGGGATCTCAATGGATTCAGGTGCTAATGTATGTTTGAGGTAGTCTCTTAAGCAAACATTTCCCCCCACACATTGGGGCAGTAGCATATGACAGCAACAAGATGCACTGCAGCAACTCACCTTTTTGACAACATTTTCCAAAGACCTCGACCACCTAGAAGAACATAGGCAATAGCTTAAGGGGAATGATGCCACCTTCAAGTTTCCCTCACACAACATGCTGATTTGGAGGTATACTGCTATTATTTTTACTGGGTCAACATCCAGGAACTCTCTTCCTAACAGAATTGTAGATGCACTTACATTACATGGACTGCAGCAGTTGAAGAAGGTAGTTCACCACCCACCAGCAAATTGAAAATGTGCAGCAACTGCTTGCCTAGCCAGTGATGCTCACATTCCATGTCGGAATAAAAACAAGGCTGAGTAAGGTCAACCCAGATTCTGGTAGATCTGCTGGGTTTTGCCACAGGACAATTCCTAAGCCTGAGTCTATTTGTTTCATCAAAGCTGAAATAAGCCCTTTCTTCAACACAGTGGGTGGAATCTTATCAGGGTCTAAGCAGCAGAGGCAATGGCAGGAAGTGTGGTCGAATCAGATGAGGCCAGTTTCAATGTCAGAGCATTTCAAGATGGTGTTAATGCTTTGCATAAGCAGCATGGTGAGATTCTCCCTAGGCATCACTGAGCTGCCAATTAAGGGAGACTATTGTTTATTAAAGTGCTGTATGATGGCCCCACTCACCTCATTGTTATTCAGCCTTCTATCCAACTAAACTCAACAAATGAGCTGGATATGGAGAAATCTCAAGTGGGTACCTATTGCATTCAGTTTGCCACTTGTTCTGAAAGACCTCCATGTTGCGTTTGATCAAACTTTATCTCGAGGCATGACCCATGCATCAGCATCTGCACCCGTCACCTGCAGATTTTGGTGCCCAGCAACAGCCAGCCCATTGAAACCATGCAGCTGCTCAGGAAGCACATATTTCCATTGTAGCACACCCTAGCAACTGGGACTGAAAAGCCTGGTGCAGCAGATCTTTGTACATGTCTAAAAACCCAGCTCAAGAACTGAACAATGTTGCATCAGAAGGTGCCTACCTGCAATGTCACAGCAAACATTCCTTGGAATGCAACGTCTGTTAGCATATCAGCACTTCAACCAGAGCTAAGGACCATCAGTACCATCTTATTGAGGTGCTCTTTTGAGTGGATAGATGGACAGGCTGCTCGTCATGCTTGTTGGTAAGAAACTGTCTAGGCACGGGGGCTGGGGAACATGTTGCTATGTGACCGACCGAGATATCAATCTAACAGGTACAGCATGTGCCAGTGACCTCCACGGCAAAACATACTGCACCTTTATTCAATCAAATGTATTCTCAATCCAGTCAAGAGGAGTCTGTTATCAGTCAGGGGCCCTGGATAGCTGATGGAGACATGGCCCTTATTATTGGGGTGTAACATGTCTCGCGGTATGGAGGAGTGCTCAGCCTCATCGACACAGTACACCACAAATGACTGCCCTGAGATCTAAGAAACTCTTTCTCTCCCTCAGTTCCCATTTTAGGCCATTTCCAGTGAGAGTCCAGGACATGCAGTCGTGGGCACAGTCCATGGTCAGTGGCCCAGTTGTGATGCTCACTGTCAGGGTCTGCAGGGATTTTCAGTGGTCAGTCCTTCAGGTCAGCACCAGTGGTCAGGAGATTCATGTATCATCAGTGTAATAGCTGGAAATAGCAGTCAGGGGTTTGCTCAGGTATATCCAGTGGCTGCTTCCTGAAATTGGCCAGAGGTCAGGGGCGAATATTGTGTTGGCAGTCTGTCAGGATGATGCAAGAAGGCCTGACAGGTATGATATAGGGATCACTGCCAGAAGGCCTAGTGGGGGTGACGGAGGGAGTTGGGGGTGGGGGCATAGCAGAGGCATTTACAGAGATGGAGACAAACATGGTGATGGCATGATGTTCGAGATGTACGGGGAGGGTATTTAGAACAGCTCTGGAAGGCAGTGCAGACTATGGAAGAGGCAATTGATGGTACAAACACCACCATAACTTCCATAACAGGAGTCTGGAGGACCAGAATGGGCATCATTAAGGTGTAATGGCAAGGTTTTAGGCACAGGAAGGACAATTGTACACAAAGTTCAGAATGGTAGGATGAGTGGAAATGGACTGTCAAGGAAGTGTGAACTAAAAGGGAGCCTGGAGAATCTTGGGGTGGAGGGAGAAGGAGTTGGAGGCAGGACCCAGTGCTGACAATGTCCAACAAGAGCTGTGCTCCCTGTTATTTCCATTCTCAAAATGCAAAATGTGACTAGGAAAGGGCTGAGATGTCTCCCAGGGTGGACAGAGTCAGTGTCAGATTGGGTGAAAGCATGGGGATCCATGTTTGTTGGATGGTAAGACATTGTTCCAAAAAAACATGAAGCAGGCATTTTCAAAGTGCATATACATTTAACTGCCAATCATTTCACCATCAATTGGCAATGCAAGCAGAGTGAAGATGCCTAAGGGTCAGATGCTGGTCAAAAACAATTTGCTACATGCCATTAAAACTTGCTCATTGAATTTAGGTATCTCAATAATGTTAAAGCTAGCAGCACTGATGTTACAAAAGGCCAATGCTTGCTAAAGGGAATGATTATTTGTGCAACTTTCAAAGGATCTGTGTGAGCCACATAAGAACTCTTTCTCATTGATCATGTCAGTGTAACGATGGTATGTTCTGAATGCAGTGATAAACTGACTATTTGATGGGGGTGTGTGTTGGGAAGGGTGTCAGAGCACGATAGGAATTGTGTGGTGACTCAGTCAGTGCTGCACTTTCACCATGTTGCTGCCGAGGCTGACCCAGAAGATGGATGGCTGATGGAGACATGACCCTTATTATTGGGGTGTCTCGTGGTGTGGAGAAGTGTGCTCAGCCCTCATCGACATAGTATGCCACGAATGACTGCTCTGAGATCCAAGAAACTCTTTCTCTCCTTCAGTTCCCATCTTAGGTCATTTCCAGTGAGAGTCCAGGACTCTGCTGCCGGTGTCAGGTTGGTCGCTGTGGCTACCTTGCTCAGAAGACAAAGCCGAATGTAGGAGGAGCAGGGAAACCCAGGAGTAACAGCAGGCTACAGCAGAGCAGGAGTAGGTACCCAGCTCAGGGTGAGGTTGGTGCTGCGGGGCCTCGCAGGGCGGGTGGAGTCTGCAGGATGTCGAGAGAATTTTGGCCCTGACTCCATTTCCTGGGCATTAGTGAGGTACAGTCCCAGCAAAACAGTGTCAGCTGCTGGAGTGGGACCTGAGGGATACAGGAATGGAGGCCATTCCTCCCAGTGGCTGTGAAGGAGACAGCTACTTTGAACTTCTACACAACTGGCTTCTTCCAGCATTGGGTGACCTGGGTGGGATCTCTCAGCCGTACACCCACAATGTTTCAGGTCAGCTGTGCGAGATCAGTTTGGTTGGTTCAACTTGTTGCTCAATGATGAGGTCAGTGCTGCAGTCCGGGCAGTAGGATTCGAGAATATCACTGATTTTCCCCAGGCATACGGTGCCATCAACTGCACATACATGGCACTGAGAGGTCATGATGCTGAAATTTGGTTTGCACAGTCTGGATGAACAGCAGCCTCCATTTGAGTTTGATTTGTAGTTGCTTTTGCTTTCTATAAATAAAAGCTCATGTTTGTAATTATCCGATTGTTTCCATGTATGTGATGTTTCCTACTAGACAATGAGAAGATGCTGATCTACAGTGCACATGTAGGTCAGGGTAGTGCTGATTTAGAGGGCATTCAGAAGTGATATAGCTATGGAGTAAGGAGTCTGGCTCGGTGTTTACAGAGTTACTCAAAGAATGGGTTGTTTGTTTGAGAGCTGGTTAGGTGCCATGGATAGTGTGGCTTTGTGGTTGTTTTGCTATAATGTTGTCTGTGAGGGGCAGTCTCGGATTCCCAGTGGTTGTCCTGGGGCACAACGGCCTTTTAGGAATGGCATGGATGCAAGGGCTGCTGGTCTTTTGGCAGCTATCTGTTGAGTGGGAGCTGTTCTGGGAACAGCGTGAGTTAAAATGGAGGCTGGAATTGGACATGAGGCAGGCTAAAGTGACAGGGTGGATAGTTAGTGAGGTGAGTTTGGGAAGATACAGTGAGTGAACTTGCTGGGTCTTGTGGTGAGAATGCTACCTATTTTCATCTCAATGACCTTGATCGATGCCATCCTGAGGTGATGGAAATTGCTGCATGTAATATCATTTATTGGGATTTGCATTAACCAAAGGGGTCATTGCCTTAATATTGGAAGTTCCAAGGTACAGTAGTTACTGGTTATAGTACTGTGCTAGTATTTGAGAAACCTGGTTTATAGACCTGTAAATATGAGTTCAAGTCCTTACAATAGCATTTGGGGAGTTTTAATCAACTTAATACCATTTGATCCCCAATAAAAAGCTAGCATTAACATGACTGGCCCTGAAACTGTTAGATTGCCATTAAAAGAAACATGATTTACTTTTTAGGAAGGAACTTTGCTCTCCATGCCTGAACTAATTAATATATGTATTCCAGATCAAAGTAATCTGGTTGACTCTCAAACTCGAAGAGTGTGGTGCTGGAAAAGCACAGCTGGTTAGGCAGCATCTGAGGAGCAGGAGAGTCGACGATGTCAGGAAGGATGATAAAGAGCTTATACTCGAAACGTCGACTCTCCTGGTCCTCAGATTCTGCCTGACCGCTGTGCTTTTCCAGTACCACACTCTTCGACTCAGATCTCTAGCATCTTCAGCCCTCACTTTCTCCTAGTTGACTCTCAAACAGCCCTCTTAAATGACCTAGCAAGTTAACTATCAAGAATGAAACTCCCTATCACCTTGTCAAGGCTTAATAGTGGTGGACTTTAAATGATGAACATACTAGTGACATACAATCTCATGAATGAATAAAAGAAAGATATTTAAAAGCAAGGCAGGTGATGGCTAAAGTGAATAACACTTTACCATTCAATACCGAACAAAGGAGACAAAATAATCTTCAGTTTCAGAATTACAGTAACACAACGCGTAAATATCTAGTGGCTTGAGAGATATACAGTTTACTTGTTGTTCACCCAGTGGAAATTAGAAGAATTCAGACTTTAGAATTATCTTTTTATTGTTTGATCACTGCTTATCTCTGGAAATTCATGTATGCTTTTAGCTTCACCAAGGATGATGATAGGAAAACAATTAGCAAGCTTTTAGCTTGAAGCTCATTTAGCTATATTTAGCTTGGATGTTGCTCAGTCCCACAGGGTGGAGAAATTGTTTGCTAAGCTCCTGTTACAGTCTCATTAATCACAACCATTTATACAAACTACAAAGGAAATGCAAGCAAAGAAATATATTGCAGTCTTGTTCTTAGAGATGCAGCATAAGAATTCTAGTATTAATATGACTTACAATAGCATCTTTTAAAGTCCTTAGCCTGAACTTGCCTGCCAGAATTTGAGACTTAAGAGTAGTCGTTTATGGATGGGTGGATTCTGCAGTGGCACTCCTTTCTTTCAGCTCCATTACAGCACTGTTCATTGATGCTGCTCAGAGCTCATTATCATATCTTAACTTCAGAATGAGAGCTTTGGAGTGCTCAGACTCAAGGCTTATCCTTCCATTGCACCATAGTACTTAATAAACAGTTAGAAGAGGTGGATTTGTTTCCAAAACACTGAACTTGTTAAAAGTGCGGGAGACTGCAGACAATTCAACTTAGAGACAAGTCTGAGCGAGTTGCAGACATGCTCTTTGCGAACTTCCCTCTGACCGCCTCACAAAGTTATAGGATTCTCAAAAGCATTCCTTTGAATAAGACTTCTCATATTTTTCTGTATTTTCGATTGTGGACTGAAAGGTTAAAAAAAAACTATTTTAAAAATCAAAGATTGTTGAGAGATTGTTGCATTGTTTGGAAAGCAAGTAACCTGACAGTCATTATAAGTGCTGTTTGCACAGCTACCGGTTCAAGCAATAGTGAAAAGTCTGCAGACGGACTGGAGTCAAGAGCAACATACAAGTGTAGATTCAGCTGGTAATAAGTAGCTGATTAATTTGTGGATGAGTGACCAGTTATCAATGACATAGGGCTTTTGCCTGCCAATAACAATGTGATTGGCTCCGAGGTAGCGAAACAACTTAGGTCTCTGAACAAGGCAGTGAGAAGCCATCAGATCTCCATAGGGTCAAGAGCTGTCTCTGCTCTTTGTAGAAAAAATACTTTGAGTCTGAAGAAACACAGTTTATTTTCCCTTTAGCTGTTGCTGTAAGATGTGACTTGTAATGAATAAGTCAGAAACCTTTAGAAATATTGGTCAGTCACCCTATGCCTCCCATAAACAAGTGAAAGCATGCAAAGAAAGAAAATTAAGAAGCAATATTCTGATCAGCACAAAAATCATCTTGGTAAATCCCGTGGTCAGGGACCACGGAACTACTTTCATAGATTTTCCCTTTACCCAAATCCCCTCTGTTTTTTTCTGTCTGTCTCTGTCTGTGTGTGTGTAAGGGGGAGAATTTATAAGGTGGTTAGAGTTTTAATTAAGTACAGTTATATGCTGACAGTTCATAATTGTTTACTTATAGCTAGAGTCAATTTATTTACAATAAATAATGATTCTATTACCTTGTCCATGTTTTCTATTAACCTGGGTCTAAACGAAATCTAAATTGTGGAATTCTGTGTACATTTTAAAATGTTTACAATTATAACAACTCAGGAAAAAGCAGGGCTTGATTTGCATTGCCCTATCTCAGTAAGGTATAATGTTTGTTTATAATTTTAATCGGAGAGGTGGAACAGCTGAGCAGAGGAAAGCAAAAAAGCAGCAAGGTGTAAAGATCTATTCGACAAGATATTGTCCCACAAACTTCAATGCTATGCAGATTGTATGATCATCTTATAAGGACCTCCCCATGAAAAATGTACATTTTATCAGAAAAAAATATGGGTATGCCAGCTACTGCATGTGCTCTGTCAAATTCTGCCTGTGCCTGGGGAAGTAATGATTTTTTTTATGTCAGAGTCTCATTTCACAGAGCCATGGGGAATTCTGTAATATCTTCCAATGTGTGCATTAAGACTCACATTACAGTCACAATTTTTAAGCAGGGTGAGAAATTCATCCAGTTGGCAGGATGGCCAGGCAGTAATCGAGCCTTTAACATTTATTGTGTTGGGTTGCAGAGTGTATTTGATGACCCATATGTAGAATTGTGAGCTCCTGTTAATAAACTTCTCAACTTTCTTGACAGGAAGGGGTACCATTGGTTGAAGGGCCAGAATATGTGCATCAAGAAAATAAAACTTTTTAATGTGATCCAGAGATCTAATGGAAGATGCCAAATGCATTAACCTTTCAAAATTCTGCTTTTGCTGAAATCTTCCAGGATAATAGTCAAATGAACAGATGGCCAGGAGGTGGCAATCATAGATAATGGCCTATTTAAGAAGAAAGAACAGTAACTAATGAGAGACAAAATGAAGTACTTGCCTTAACCAGAGTTATCACTGAAAGGACACCATAGGGGTTGGAAAGAGAGTATTTCGCTCCTTTGATTAATTACCAGGGTTTCTGGAACACACTCCTTAATGTTTATCTCCTACTCTGTTCTTTATTCTGAAAATGATTGTCTCCCTCCTCTACATCATTCTCTGCCTCCCCACCATTTCTTTGACAGATTTGCAGAAAAAGGGAACATAAGGTAAGAGCAAATAGGGAGTGTTGCTGAACAAAAAGACCTTGGAGTGCAGGTTCATACCTCCTTGAAAGTGGAGCCGCAGGTAGATAGGATAGTGAAGAAGGTGTTTGGTATGCTTCCCTTTATTGGTCAGAGTATTGTGTACAAGAGTTGGGAGCTTTTGTTATGCCTGTACAGGACATTGGTTAGGCCACAGTTGGAAAATTGTGTGCAATTCTGGTCTCCTTCCGATCGGAAAGATTTGTGAAACTTGAAAGGGTTCAGAAAGGATTTACAAGGATGTTGCCAGGGATGGAGGATTTGAGCTATAGGATGAGGTTAAATAGGCTAGTGCTGTTTTATCTCGAGCGTTGGAGGCTGAGGGGTGACCTTATAGAGGTTTATAAAATCATGAGGGGCATGGATAGGATAAAAAGTCTTTGCTTTTGGATGGGGGAGTCCAGAACAAGAGGGCATAGGTTTAGGGTGAGAGGGGAAAGATATAAAAGAGACCTGTTGGGATATCTGGTCGGCATGGATGGATTGCACCAAGGGGTCTGTTTCTGTGCTGTACATCTCTATGACTCTAAAAGAACCCACCAGAATTAGAAACGGAGGAGGAGAAGTGGCCATGAGTTATCTCAACAGGATTATGATTATAATCACTGAGTCTCTGTCCAGTATTTTATGCATGCATGGCTAAAGCAGAATTTCTCTGCAGCAAGTTCTTCTCAGAGAGTGTCCAGCTCTCTGAAGCTTGAAATCAACTCTTGTCTCTGACCTTTCCAAGGCTTTGTGCGTAATTCTTTCTTGTGACAAGACACAGTGAGCTAGAAGATGGCTTAGATTTTACTATACTGAAGTAAAGATATTAACTTTTCAATTAAAGAAAATGTAAGCATCTTCATTTACTCTTATAGCTAATTGGTAGAATTCAATTTAGTTTAGTCTCATATCAGATTTCACACTGGAGTTTGCTGAAAACCGTTGCAAACAGTACAGAAGTAATATAACATAATTTGCTGCATACATTCATTGTCTTGTTATGAAGAGTTTATATTGAAAAAAAGTGCTTCTTCTAATCTTAACTGACTGCTGTCTGTTTCCAATATTTTTACTTCCTAAAATATCCAATACATCATGCAAGAAGGGATCTGTCACCTACTTCATGAAACACTTCATAACACCAAGTTCCACTGGGTCATTGTACATTGGGACACACATTGACCCAACCTTTACTCTGCAACATTGTGGGTTTTGAATAAGTTAAAGTTTCACCCAAAGTGATTACACTATAATGCAACTTAACTATGCAGAGTTATTAAATCAGCTGGCTTCTCCAACTAAACTGCTGACTGTATGGGTGGGAAATGAGAGTATCTCCTTCCTATTCATTTGGCCAGCTTTTCAAAGCTCCCTGACACCCAGCGTGTTCACTGAATAAAACAAATTCCTAAAGTAGTTTTAACAAGCAAGTAAACATCTTAACAATTTTGGAATGGATAACATTATTTATTTTCTACTGTTAGAATATTTCAGGCATTTTTGACTAATCGATTTGGAAACTGCCTCTCAATATTTTTTATTTGAATTTATCTGCTCACGTTTACTTGCACAGCATAGTGAAGAGAATGGTGCAATTGCATACAAGTGTTGAGAAAATAACTTTTTTTGCACTATTGAATTGATAATTTATCTAGCTTTTCACATTATTACTCCTTTTTATCATTTGTATAGAAAATCTACATCTTCTTTCCTTAATTGTTTTATCTTGAGGACTTACTGGGACCTGCTGTTTCAATATGCTCTTTCATTGGAACATGGTTGCACTTTTTTTTTGCTGGAGACTGCAATGCCCTTAAAAATTGCTCCATGATGTGTCACGGCATATGAGCAATATTTCAAGGCTCATTTTACTTTCTAGTTTCTGAAATGCATGACAGTAAATACATTGATTTCAGAGTGTTAAGCATTTGGTCAGAGTGTTAAGCATTTGGTAGTAGGAAGGCATTTGAAATATTAAAAATTGGCTGAATTGATGGGATCTGTCTCCAATAAATTAGTTCAATGGATGTTTTTAGTGCACAATTCTTATGCATTTGTTGCTAGGCTGAGTCCATATAAGAATCATGTTCAAACTGCAAAAGTGAACTGTTGCCCCAAGTGTACTATTTTCTGTTTGTCACTAAGTTGGAGAAAGAAAATTACTTAGATCCAGAACCTAGAACCTATCAACACATGGTCATCAATTCTGGATTGCTGAATTACACTGTTTGCTTCCAAACTATAAACACATTTGTATTCATTTCTATAGTGCACTTTTTAAAAACAAGGATTAATCTGTTTTAAGAAAAAATGTACTGGTACTGGAGGGGGTGTAGAGGAGGTTCACTAGGTTGTCTCTGGAGTTGAGAGGGTTGTCTTATGAGGAGAGATTGAGTAAACTAGAACTATACTCTGGAAATGTATAAGAACAAGGGAGGATCTCATAGGAACATATAAAATTATGAAGGGAATAGATAAGATAGAAGCAGGTGACACTAGAACCAGGGGGCATAACTTCAAAGTAAGAGGGAGCAGATTTAGGATTGATTGAGGAGGAACTTCTTTACCAAAGGGTTGTAAATCTGTGGAATTCCTTGCTCAGTGAAGCAGTTGATGCTACCTCATAGCATGTTTCTAAGTCAATGATGGATATTTGACCAATAAAGGAATTAAGGGTGATGGTGAGTGGGTGGGAAAGTTTAGCTGAGACCACAAAGGATCAACCATGATCTTCTTGAATGGTGGAGCAGGCTCAAGGGGCCAGATGGCCCACTCCTGCTCCTTTCTCTAATGTAAATAAGAATATATACAGTAAAAAGCTTACAAATTGTTATGGTATACAAGTATTGAGTACTTATACACTTTCCAAGCAATTCTGTTTATTGTACCAGCATTTTCATGCACAGTTTGAGCATGGGGAAACTTTTTGATAATTCTAAGTCTCCTATCTCTTCCATTTACTTCACAAGTGAATTTTGATTCTGCTGAAGATGTGAAAATCTGAAATAAGGTGAAAGTAAAGTTATCAGAGAATAAGCAGAGAAAAATTAGAATCTTCAAGATATCAGGAATTTGCTCTGATGCCTCTCATTCCCTTAACCAGTGAGAAATCCACACAAATGTCCACTCTGAGATAGAAAACCATTGAAGTTTTACCAGAGTGGTAGGAACCAGGAGCCTTGTTTGCTTTTGCCTTCAGGAATTTCATGTGGCGAGTCCCTAATTGATATGGAAATGAGTTTCTGTTCACCTCGAGCTAGTGAGGGCAGGAAAAGAATGAACCAGATCAAATTAGATTCATTTAGACTCCCTTTTGAAAATGGTATGTATTATGTATTTTGTTCACATGAGGCACCCATATACATATGTGCCGCAGAGAGTACCAGCTGGGAATAAATATAAAATGGATCCATGAATAACAGTTCATGATGTTCTAATTCTCAATGTGTCTGACTGAGTATATATCTGTTTCAATCCCAAGACCTTCACACAAACAGCAGCTATTGGTGAAAATGCTAGCTGTCTGCCACAGATTCACTGCCCTCTGTCAGTGTGTGAATGAGGGTTACGACGGAAGAATAATTCACTTTTGATTGTAAATATTAATTAGATTACTCATCCATCTATGTTCTGCTAAAGTAACATTATTACTAATGGGTTGTTGATTTTTGTTGAAGTCAGAAATTTGGTGCCCAGGATCTGTTATACATAAAGTCTGGTCAGGAACAACTAGGCAATTTTAATGGTCATTGAATGTTTTAGTTTAACTGTGTTGTGAATCCAGTGATAGTTTAACTGATTTTGTTTGACTTGTGTCCCTGTGTTAGAACACTGCTTATTGCTATCATGCAATAAATCTGCTTGTTATCTGAAAACAGTTTTCTTCTGTAGATACTGTTTTCTGGTGTATTGTCTGCCAGTCATAGGAGCAAGACAAAGAAATTAGAAGGGATGATTGATAGCAGTGAACTAACTTAAACAAATCTTAGCCGCATTCACATACTGGTAGGGGCAGAAAATACCATAAGGTGCCCACAGTAGTCTTCTGGGAGAATACCACAAGCTGCCTCTCCCATTATAGATATGGACCTGAATGTTGCAGGTTATGAGGAAGGAAGTTATCTTCCTGGAAGATAATCAGAAGAGGCCAGTATTAGGGACCTAGCCGGCCTAGTTGCAAGTTATTGATACTCTCAGTGCCAGAAGTGCAACATGGAGATTCTCCTGCTCCTTGGATGCTGCCTGACCTGCTGCGCTTTCCAGCAACACATTTTCAGTTTCAATCCTGGATATAGTGCCAAGAAAGACTTCATGTATTCCAACAAGTTAAGTGAAAAGCCCAACCCTCAGGACAGGTCTCCGAGCTGGTACACTTCACTGGACACACTCCCTGAGGAATCTCAGTAGCCATGTTACTCCTGAAGATTGGAGGAGTGCCGAGTATATCATTCCTCTCAGAAAGACTCCCAGCCATAAAGCTGCTGAGGACCTACTCCCACTGAAACATGCAGCTCTGAATTGAAAGAGGCGGAATACACTGGGCACAGAGAAGTGCTTTATCTCAGTATCTTTTGACTTTGTAGGAACATCTGGCAATGTGAATGAGGTAAGACAAGCAGGATGAAGGGTTTCAATCTTTCAATAAGTTAGCTGAGTGGAGCAGGCAGCAATAGAGATAGCCGGAAAGGTGGAGGAGCAGGCATCCAGGCCTGGCAGAATGGTGATTTTGATCATAGATGGCACTATTGTGAAGAAGGTGGTGCCAGAGACCAGGAAGCCAAGAGGTCATAGGTCAGGCACAATCGCGTTGAGCTGGTAAAGAGTACAGGGCCTCAGCAGCCACTGGAAAGGAGATCTACCATGAACAACAGCAGGAGATGTATTTCTGACTTCACTGAGGCAATACAGGATCACGTGCTCACAGGTCAGCTTCTTGCTGTCACAGTGGCTCAGGACACAACTTCTCCACAGACAGAAGCACAGTATGAAAACCTTCAAAGGGGACACACCAACTGCACGCCAACTCTTTCATGATCTAAAAGGTACTGGGTACCTAATATGGCCCTGATAGGAGTATTGATGGCGCAGAGATATTTGAAAGAGATGCCTGTCTCACACCAACTCCAAATCACTGAACCACTGAATTACTAACAGTCCTGGTGGAGGCCATTTAGCCTATTGTGTCTGCACTGGCTGTTTCCGCATTTCTGCTTAGTACCAATCTCCTGCCTTTCTCTGATTGTTTCTATTTAAATTACCATTCAATAATCTCTTGAATGCCTCAATTGAGCCATCCTCACCCACACTTCCAGGCAGACACTTACATACCCCAGCTGGTGAGCTTCATCAGGCACCCAGGATGCCCACTGAGGGCTAAGGACATCATGGAGAAGGGTGGGGGTGCCAACCCTCTAGAATTCTTTTCTCACCTTCCTTGGCCTGTTTGATGGACCCATTATTGGGTCAGAGGGCTCAGTTTCTGTTTTAGGAGACCCCTGATATTTTTAAAGTTAACAATCACACAATACCAGGTTATAGTCCAAAAGGTTTAATTGGAAGCACTAGCTTGTGTGTGTGTCTGGATTGGGGGTTTGTGAGTGTGAGAGAGAGTGTATGTGTGCGTGAGTGTATAATGGTCTAAGACTCTGAAAGGATGCATGTGTGAGTGTGGGGGAGTGTGTGTGTGTCTATGTGTGTGACTGTGTTTAAGTGTGTCCGTGTGTATAGGAGAGTGTGTGTGTGTGCGTGTGTATGTATGTGTGTGTAGGAGTATGTGTGTGTGTATAGTGCAATGGTGGTCACCTGTAGTGTGACATGAACCCAACGTCCCGGTTGAGGCCCTCCCTATGGGTACGGAATTTATTTATCAGCCTCTGCTTGGCCACTTTTCGCTGCTGCCTGTCCTGAACTCCGCCTGGATGATGGTCACCCAAAGGTCCGAGGTTGAATGTTCCTGGACCGCTGAAGTGTTCCCCAACTGGGAGGGAACCCTCCTGTCTGTTGATTGTTGTGCAGTTCCCATTCATCCGTTGCCATAGCCTTTGCTCAGTTTCCCCAATGTACCATGCCTCAGGACATCCTTGCCTGCAAGGATGGCCTGAGGCATGGCGAGGAGTCACTGATAAAACTACACAGTGATATCAACAAGTTTCATCCCACCATCAAACTCACCATGGACTACTCTCGACTATCTGTCTCATTCTTGGACACATGCATCTCCATCAAGGATGGACACCTTAACACCACATTCTACCGCAAACCCACAGACAACCTCACAATGCTACACTTCTCCAACTTCCACCCAAATCATATTAAAACAGCCATCCCCTATGGACAACCCCTATGCATACACCAGACCTGGTCAGATGAGGAGGAACGTGACAGGCACCTGGAAATACTCAGGGATGCCCTCACAAGAACGGAGTACAATGCTCAACTCATTGACCGCCAGTTTCAATGTGCCACAGCAAGGAACCGTAATGACCTCCTCAGGAGACAGACACGTGCTGCAACCGACAGGGTACCCTTCATGTCCAGTACTTCCCAGGAGCCGAAAAACTATGCCATGTTCTTCATGACATGCAATAAATTATCAACGAGGATAAGCACCTCACCAAGACCTTCCCCACACCTCCACTGCTTTAAACAACCACCAAACCTCAAAGATCATTGTTCATAGCAAGCTGCCCGGCTTTCAGGACAACTTTATACAACCCTGTCACGGTAGGCGCTGCAAGACGTGTCTGAGTGTGGACATGGATACCATCATTACACGTGGGGACACCTCCTACCATGTATGTGGCAGGTACTCATGTGACTCAGCCAACATTGTCTATCTTATAAGTTGCAGGCAAGGATGCCCGGAGGCATGGTACATCGGGGAAACCGAGCAAAGGCTACGGCAACGGATGAATGGGAACTGCACAAAAATCAACAGACAGGAGGTTCCCTCCCAGTTGGGGAACACTTCAGTGATCCAGGACATTCAGCCTCGGACCTTCGGGTGACCATCCTCCAAGGCGGACTTCGGGACAGGCAGCAGCGAAAAGTGGCACTACACTCACATATACACTCTCTCTCACAACCCCCCCAACCCAGACAGACAGACACACACACACAGGTTTGTGGGGTGAATTTGTACTTGCAGAGTTGCATTGTACTTTGCTCAAAAACTGCATGAATTCATGTAAGACTCTGTTATCTCACTTTTTAGATTAGAATCAGTCTAAATATTATGGCACAGACAGAGAACACAGGGGGCTAACACCTTCAACATATTGTCTAGCTAACACCAATTGTTACAATTAACCTGAGAAAGCAACTTTTAAAAAAAAGAATTTTGTGATTTACAAATGAAAGAAGTGAAACTATCATGGTATTTGAACAGATGAAAGACTCAACAGACAATCAAGATATTTTTCAATGTATAATTTCAGTTACATCACACTGTAAACATTTGCTATAAATTCTGTGTCTTGTAATTATGTCCTCCACAATCACCTGATGAAGGAGCGTCGCTCCGAAAGCTAGTGTGCTTCCAATTAAACCTGGTGGACTATAGCCTGGTGTTGTGTGATTTTTAAGTTTGTACACCCCAGTCCAACACTGGCATCTCCAAATCCTGATATTTTTGGCATTCCTACCAGGCTGTTGTGCCGCAAGTAGTGTCCAACCATCTTTGAGGAGAAAGTGAGGTCTGCAGATGCTGGAGATCAGAGCTGAAAATGTGTTGCTGGAAAAGCGCAGCAGGTCAGGCAGCATCCAGGGAACAGGAGAATCGACATTTCGGGCATAAGCCTCCACGCCGATCTCCGTCCCCGCCCCCAGGCCTAACTCCACCCCCACACCCAGCTCCAGCCCCACACCAGGTCCTAGCTCCCAGCCCTGCCGTGTTTTCACCATCCCTCCAGACCTACCCCTCTCTGAGGATGAAAGATCAGTCCTCAGCAGAGGCTTCACCTTCACTCCCCTACGCTCTCGGATTAATGAGTTCAACACACGGCGTGACATCGAACAATTCTTCCGCTTCCTTCGCCTCCACGCCTACTTCTTCAACCAAGACTCTCGCCCACCCTCTGATGACCCCTTCTCATGCCTCCAACACACCCCATCCACCTGGACACCCCATGCTGGCCTCCTACCTGCCCTCGACCTCTTCATAGCCAACTGCCGCCGCGATATTAACCTTCACCTGAACTCCCCCACCCCTCTCACCCACTCCAACCTCTCACCCTCGGAACGTGCAGCCCTCCACTCCCTCCGTTGCAACCCCAACCTCACTATTAAACCAGCAGACAAGGGAGGCGCGGTAGTAGTTTGGCGCACCGACCTTTACACCGCTGAGGCCAAACGCCAGCTCGCAGATACCTCCTCCTACTGCCCCCTTGACCATGACCCCACCCCCCACCACCAAGCCATCATCTCCCAGACCATCCATAACCTCATCACCTCGGGAGATCCACCGCCTCCAACCTCATAGTCCCACAAACCCGCACCACCCGCTTCTACCTCCTGCCCAAAATCCACAAACCTGATTGTCCCGGCCGACCCATTGTCTCCGCCTGCTCCTGCCCCACCGATCTCATCATTCCTGAAGAAGGGCTTATGCCCGAAATGTCGATTCTCCTGTTCCCTGGATGCTGCCTGACCTGCTGCGCTTTTCCAGCAACACATTTTCAGCTCCAACCATCTTTGTGCAGTAGGGCCTTCTCTCAGTTCAGTATTATTTTTCACCATGTCCTCTTCCCCTCTCTGCTTCTGTTACTGCTCTTCATTGATGAACTATCTCTTTCCAGGGCCTCACTGTTCTCAAAGCATACCCCTTAAAGAGTGCCATGTCATGGGGAAATCACCAACAAGTGCAATGACCAAGTCCATCGCAGGAGATACTGGAGGGAACCACCTAACCTATCCAGGCATTAAAGCTGCATCTTGTGATTCCCAATGATGCAGTCAATGGTAAGTGTTGTCAAAGGAAGGCTTTGGTTGTACCACTTCCATGTTTGTGTCTGGGACTCCCACAAAAGGGTCAGTCACCACTTCTTCACTGGGTCTCCCATGTACCCTGAGATCAATTTACACATTGCACTGTTGGAGTGAAGGTCTGTGACAACCTGGACTGATGAGAATGAAGGATCCATGACAGCTGTTAGGAAAATTTGCACCTCAAAACAAAGTTCTCTTTGTGGTTGCAGACCGGTTAGATGTCAGGGAATGTTGTAGATCTGATGGTGTGGTCGGATGGTATATTGCCTCCCGAGTGCCAGGGTCAGGGATGTCTCAGATCAAGTTTATAGGATTCTTAAGGGGGAGGGAGAGCAGCCAAAGGTCATGGTACACATCAGTACCAGTGACTTAGCTAGAAAAAGAGATCAGGACCTGAGAAGTGAATATAGGAAGTTAGGTTGGAAGCTAAAAGGCAGGACAAGCAAAGTGGTGATCTCAGGATTGTTATCGATGCCACGGGCTAGTGAGGCTAGAAACAGAGAGCGAGTGCCAATGAACACATGGCTGCAGACCTGGTGTAGGAGGGAAGGCTTCAGAAATGTGAATCAATGGGATACCTCCGAGGTAAAGTGGGACCTGTACAGGGAGGAGGGATTGCACCTGAACTGGAGGGGCACCAATATCCTTGGCAGGAGGATTTCTAGAGCTGTTCGGGAGAGTTTAAACGAGATTGGCATGGGCGTGGGAACCGGAACTATGGATCAGATGATGGAGTAGGTAGTGAACAGTCAGATAAAGCATGCAGAGAGTCTGTGAGGAAGAATAGACAGTTGATAGGGAAAAGTTGCAGTCAATGTGATTGGGTTGAGGTGTGCCGAGTTTAACACAAGAAGTATTAGGAATAAGGGTGATGAACTTAGAGCATGGATCAGTACTTGGAACTATGAAGTTGTGGCCATCACAGAGACTTGGATATCACAAGGGCAGGATGTTCCAGATTTTAGATGTTTCAAAAGGAATAGGGAGGAAGGTAAAGGAGGTGGGGGAGTGGCATTGCTAATCAGGGCTGCAGAAAGGGAAGTCGTCGAGGAGGGGTGGTCTATTGAGTCAGTATAGGTGGAAGTCAGAAACAGGAAAGGAACAGTCACCTTATTGGGAGTTTCCTACAGACCTCCCATAGCAACAGAGACAAAGAGGTGCAGACTGGAGGCAGATTTTGGAAATGTCCAGAAGTAACATGATTGTTATCATGGGTGACTTTAACTTCCTAATATTGATCGGAATCTCCTGACTTCAAATAGTTTGGATGGAGCAGATTTTGTCAGGTATGTTCAGGAAGGATTCCTGACTCAATATGTAGGTAGGCTGACTAGAGCGGAGGACATATTGGATTTGGTGCTTGGCAACAAACCTGGTCAGGTGTCATAGAGTCATAGAGATGTACAGCATGGAAACAGATGCTTCGGTCCAACCCATCCATGCCGAGCAGATATCCCAACACAATCTAGTCCCACTGCCACACCCGGCCCATATCCTTCCAAACACTTCCTATTTATATACCCATCCAAATGCCTCTTTAAATGTTGCAATTGTACCAGCCTCCACCACTTCCTCTGGCAGTTCATTCCATACGTGTAGAAACTTCTGCATGAAAAAGTTGCCTCTTAGGTCTCTTTTATATCTTTCCCCTCTCGCCCTAAACCTATGCCCTCTTGTTCTGGACTCCCCCACCTCATAATTTTGTAAACCTCTGTAAGGTTTAGGGGATTCTCTAGTCCGAGGGACAGACAGACGTTTCTGTGGCCAGCAGTAAAAAAGCAGAATGGTGTGTTGTTTCCCTGGTGCCAGGATCAAGGATGTCTCAGAGATGGTGCAGAATGTTCTCATGGGGGAGAGGGGCCAGCAAGAGGTCATTGTCCACATTGGAACCAATGATATAGGACGGGAAGAAACATGGCTTAAGGATGGGTAGGACTATCAGCTTAATGTTCCAGGATACAAATGCTACAGGAAGGACAGAAAGGGAGGCAAGAGAGGAACGGGAGTGGTGTTTTTGATTAGGGATAGCATTACAGCTGTGCTGAGGGAGGGTATTCCCGGAAATACATCCAGGGAAGTTATTTGGGTGGAACGGAGAAATAAGAAAGGGATGATACCTTATTGGGACTGTATTATAGATGCCCTAATAGTCAGAGGGAAACTGAGAAACAAACTTGTAAGGAGATATCAGCTACCTGTAAGAATAATAGGGTGGTTATGGTGGGGGTTTTAACTTTCCAAACATAGACTGGGACTGCCATAGTGTTAAGGGTTTAGATGGAGTGGAATTTGTTAAGTGTGTACAAGACAATTTTCTGATTCAGTATGTGGATGTACCTACTAGAGAACGTGCAAAATTTGACCTACTCTTGGGAAATAAGGCAGGGCAGGTGACTGAGGTGTCAGTGGGGGAGCACTTTGGGACCAGCGACCATAATTCTATTCGTTTTAAAATAGTCTTGGAAATGGATAGACCAGATCTAAAAGTTGAAGTTCTAAATTGCAGAAAGGCCAATTTTGAGGGTATACGGCAAGAACTTTCAAAAGCTGATTGGGGGCAGATGTTCACAGGTAAAGGGACGGCTGGAAAATGGGAA
>NC_057714.1:45907957-45964852 GCF_004010195.1 Chiloscyllium plagiosum | reverse complement strand
AATGATTTGGATGCGAGCATAAGAGGTACAGTTAGTAAGTTTGCAGATGACACCAAAATTGGAGGTACAGTGGACAGTGAAGTGGGTTACCTCAGATTGCAACAGAATCTGGACCAGATGGGCCAATGGGCTGAGAAGTGGCAGATGGAGTTTAATTCAGAAAAATGCGAGGTGCTGCATTTTGGGAAAGCAAATCTTAGCAGGACTTATACACTTAGTGGTAAGGTCCTAGTGAGTGTTGCTGAACAAAGAGATCTTGGAGTGCAGGTTCATAGCTCCTTGAAAGTGGAGTCGCAGGTAGATAGGATAGTGAAGAAGGCGTTTGGTATACTTTCCTTTAATGGTCAGAGCATTGAGTACAGGAGTTGGGAGGTCATGTTGCGGCTGTACAGGACATTGGCTAGGCCACTGTTGGAATATTCCGTGCAATTCTGGTCTCCTTCCTATCGGAAGGATGTTGTGAAACTTGAAAGGGTTCAGAAACGATTTACAAAGATGTTGTCAGGGTTGGAGGATTTGAGCTATAGGGAGAGGCTGAACAGGCTGGGACTGTTTACCCTGGAGCGTCAGAGGCTGAGGGGTGACCTTATAGAGCTTTACAAAATTATGAAGGGTATGGATAGGGTAAATAGACAAAGTCTTTTCCCTGGGTGGAGGGGTCCAGAACTAGAGGGCATGGGTTTAGGGTGAGAGGGCAAAGATATAAAAGAGAACTAAGGGGCAACGTTTTCACACAGAGGGTGGTACGTGTATGGAACGAGTTGCCAGAGTAAGTGATGGAGGCTGGTACAATTGCAACATTTAAGAGGCATTTGGATGGGTATATAAGTATGAAGGATTTGGAGGGATATGGGCCGGGTGCTGGCAGGTGGGACTCGATTGGGTTGGGATGTCTGGTCGGCATGGACGGGTTGGACCGAAGGGTATGTTTCCATGCTCTGCATCTCTATGACTATCACTATGACTATGACTATGACACCCATCAGCCTCTGACGGTTGAGGAGACAAGGATCAGACAGGGCTCTGAGGATTACAAGGTAGCCAAGAAGGAACTGAAGAATGGACTTCGGAGAGCTAGGAGGGGCGTGAAAAAGCCTTGGCTGGTAGGATTAAGGAAAACTCCATGACATTCTACACTTATGTGAGGAAGAAGAGGATGGCCAGAATGAGGGTAGGGCTGATTAAGGATAGTGTAGGGAACTTGTGTCTCGAAGCAGGGGAGGTAGGGGAGGTCCTGAATGAACACTTTGCTTCAGTATTCACTACAGAGAGGGACCTTGACGTTTATGAGGACATTGTGAAACAGGCTGATAGGCATTTGATAAGCTACCCGATAATTGTCTAATTCAGAGAGTAAGGAGGCATGGGATACAGGGAAATTTGGCTGTCTGGATACAGAATTGGCTGGCCTATTAAAGACACGGTGGTAGGAGATTGGAAGTATTCAGCCTGGAGCTCGGTTACCCGTGGTGTTCCGCAGGTATCTGTCTGGGACGTATGGTTTTTGTGAGTTTTATAAATGACTTAAATGAGGAACTGAAAGGGTGGGTTAATAAGTTTGCTGATGACACAAAGATTTATGGAGTGGTGGAATGCGTGGAGGGCTGCTGTAGGTTGCACTGGGACATTGACAGGATGCAGAACTGGGCTGAGAAGTGGCAGATGGCGTTCAACCTGGAAACGTGTGAAGTGATTCATTGTGGAAGGTTGAATTTGAATGCAGGATACAGTGTTAAAAACAGGATTCTTGATAGTGTGGGGGAACAGAGAGATGTGAAATCCATTACATAGAGCCCTCAAAACTGCCACCAAGTTGATAGGATTGTGAAAATTGCGTATAATGTGTTGGCTCTCATTAGCAGAGGGATTAAGTTTAAGAGCCACAAGTTTATGCTGCAATTCTGTAGAGTCCTGGTTAGACCACACTTGGTTTATTGTGTTCAGTTTTGGTTGCCTCATTATACACAGGATGTGGAAGCTTTACAGAGATTTACCAGGATGCTGCTTGGACTGGAGGGCATGTCTTATGAAGAAAGGTTGAGGGAGGTAAGGCTTTTCTCATTGGAACGAAGAAGGGTGAGAGGCAACTTGATGGAGGTGTACAAGATGATGACAGGCACAGATAGAGTGAATAGTCAGAGACTTTTTCCCAGGGCAGAAATGGCTATCACAAGGGGGCATAATTTTAAAGTGATTGGAGGGAGATTTAGGGGAGATATCAGGGTTAGGTTCTTTATTCAGGGAGTGGTAGGTGCGTGAAATGCTCTGCCAGCAGTTGTATTAGAATAAGATACATTAAGGACATTTAAGCCACTCTTGGATCGGCACATGGATGTTAGTAAAATGAAGGGTATATAGGTTAGTTCGATCTTAGTGTAGGATAAAATGTCAGCACAACATTGAGGACTGAAGGGCTTGTACTATGCTATACTGTTCTATGTTCTATGATTGGCTGACCACTGGAGCCTTGCTAGCCTAAGGGATAATTAATAAAACTGTGCACCTGGAGTCTTTCAATGATGGTGACAACACCAATAGTGTCTGTCATGAACTCAATGTTACTCTCCAGTGCTGGTAATGAGGGTGTTAGTAACCTGTGAGACACAGTGTACTGCTACCATTGGTGAGATGACATTAACGTCTAAACTGATTGCTGGAAGAAGCTAGAAGTAGAGTTATTGAAAGGCCACAATGACTTTGACAACTACTGGCACAGCATCGCAACCAGTTCTGTGAGATCTGAGGACTTTAGTGGAAAGATAATGCATCTCCTTGACTGTTTGTAGAGAGACACAGTCTCCAGTGGCTGGGTCTTGGTCAAATCCAGATAGTGGATCCTACTTGAACTGAGAACTGGAATCACATATGTGGTCTCTTTTGCCTTCCAGTTTATTTTTTTCTCCGTGCCCTCCTGTTACTTGGAGACGCCACATTTTGTGTGGAGGATGTTGCCCCCTCATTGTCATCAGGTCCAAAACCTAAGTTATGCCCCAACTGCCAACTGCAGAATTCCTTCTGGGCAGTGGCTGCCACCTGCCATTCCCCTGATCTTCAACCTGTACAATGTCAGCGAGGTAAAGAAAAATCTGGGTGCCGAGTGCCCAATTTTCCTGTTTCCTTATCGTTGCCAAGGTCACCTATTCTCATGTAAAGTTCTCCTTTGTCTACCAGACTTTATCTAGGGCCAAGGTGATTCTCTGCGATCTGACTGCTCACTGTGCACCCACCTTCCTCCATGGTTTCAAGGTCTTAACAGGTTTAAAGTGGCCTTGAGAGGCCTTGGTTGGGTGGCAGCCAGACTCCTTGTTTAACCCATGCACAATGTCAGTGACTGTTGTTGGCACTGTGGTTGGCTTCTAGAATTGCTGGTATTCATGGGACTCCCAAACCCAAACCTTTCAGGGGCTCAATTAGCCCAGGGATCTTGGACACAAACTTTTCAGAGTAGAATTGTGAGGGAGCTGTTTTCTTGCTCCTAACCTGTTTCCCTGGATTCACGAGGGTCTATTTTATATTAAATCTATTTGTACAGGTCTCAAAATTTCTATCTTCTCTAAACTAGGACATTGTCATGGCTTGGTCCAATTATGGTGATGTCCAACCCTTATGACAGGACTTGGTGCTGGGTATTGGAGATGGAAATAAAGAAAAGTGCAGCTTCAGGCAAGTCTACTAATTTGCTGTTGCAGAAGTCACTGTCATAAGGCCTATGTTTACAAAAAAACTACTCCTTGGCTCAAGGAGAATTCACTCTGCAGCTTTCCTTTACCTGCTGTCTGCTTTTACTCTGAAGGAGTCCACATTAATGACCCATAATCATCGTCTTTGACACATCTGTATCTGAATGTCTTTGGAAGGGAAGAGTATGGAAGTGAATAGGGATGGTTGGGGACCATGTGCTTTGCCTCATTTCCAGGGAAACAGTGGCCTGGGATTATTCTATTGGAGAAATAAGAGTAAAGACTAAAGTGATTTCTCGAAGCTAAAAGTGTCAAAGCTATGGGGAGAGAGGGGCAGGATGGCATTGAGATAATGGATTAACCATGATGATATTGTTTGGCAGAGTGGGCTAGATGGGCTGAATGGCCTATCCCTGCTCAGAATTTCTATATTTTTACATTAGACAGAGTCTAAGCTTACTTTATCTGTTTTATGACCTGACCTTTCCATCTTTCCATCCCTTGATGGTAAGAAGATTAGTCTTACAATTTCTATCAACCAAAGTAGAGAAAGAATTTGCAGCAAACAACAGAAAAGCCAAGGCACTCTATTGTAAACCTTGCCCTGTAGGTGGGCAATTAATTCATTCAGAGGCCTATCAATAGTCAGCTCAGACACAAGTCCATTCAAAATTTATACATTAAACAGGAACCCAAACTAATCAACAACTTTTGATGTTCAGTAGCAGCAGTGTGTACTATCGACAGGAAACACTGCAGAAATTCACCAAAGATCCTCAAATAGCACCTTCTAAACCCACAACAACTTCCATCTAGAAGGAAAAGGGACAGCACATATATGGGAACAACACCCAACTTCAAGTTCCCCTCCAAGCCACTCACCATTCTGACTTGGAAATATATCGCCATTCCTTCACTGTCACTGCGTCAAATCCTGGACTTAACTCCCAAAAGGCATTGTGGGTCAACCCCAGCAAAGGTTCAAGAAGGCAGCTCACCACCACTTTCTCAAGGGCAACTAGGGATGGACAATAAATGCTGATCAGCCAGCGCTGTTCACATCCCACAAAATGAATAAATTTTAAAAATTAACCAACAATTGATTGATGCCATTAGAACTGCAGGAAATCTTTAAAATGGAAAGGAATGGTTTCTTCAATTTGGGATATATTGTTTTGATTGTTTGAAAGATTGTGAATGAAAACCAAAAGTTGACTGCTGAGGAATTTGAAAATTATTCGAGTGACACTTGCAGGATGAAAGCAGGAGTTTTGAGAACCTTAGACAAAAAAAACTCAAAGAACTGCAGATGCTGAAAATCTTAAACAAAAATAAAAGTTGCTGGAAAATCTCAGCCAGCCTGGCAGCCTCTGTGGAGAGAAAATAGAGTTAAAGCTTGCAAAAGCTGGGTGAGCAGCAGCTCATTTTCTGCTTGGAAACCCTGTGGCCTTCTGGACTTAATATCAAGTTTAACAATTTTAGGTTTTGAGGTTTCCCCCAGCCCCACTCACCAGGCCTCAGCATCACATAAGCCACATAATGCCCATTAGGAACTAGTCATTCTGCCAGACTGATCTTTAACCAATCCTTTATCTATCCAGTGGTTTTGTTTCCCTTTCTTTTGGCTCTATCTCCACCTACTGTTTACTCTCCTCCCTCTTCCCACCCCGTGTTCTGTATAAAAATCATCCGAATTTCCATCAGTTCTGAAGAAGGGTCACTGGGCCCAAAACATTAACTCTGATTTCTCTTCAAAGATGCTGCTAGACCTGCTGAGATTTTCCAGCAATTTCTGTTTTATGTCTTGAGAACCTGTCTTTTGCATCAGTTGAAAGTCTGATTTTTTAAAAAGCCTTTATGCTATTTGAAAGAAGATGGAACAAATCAGGCCAGAAAACATGGGAGTGGAATTGGCATCTTCATTGCTGGATTATGCTGATCACAAACCCTGGGACTAAGGAGATGTAATTAAAGGACAATAGATAAACTAATGTCCTAGCTCTCCATGTCTCCATACCCAGCCACACTCCTTCTGGTGTAAGTAAGCTGACTTGAGAAGTTAAGGGAGTGTTGTGGAGTCAGAGTCATATAATATGGAAACAGACCTAAGGTCCAACTAGTCCACACTGACTATCTTCCCAAAATGGAGTAGTCCCACCTGCCTGTGCTTGGCACATGTCTCCAAACTTTTCTAATTCATGAACTTATCCAAATGTCTTTTGAACATTGTAAACATATTTGCATCCACCACTTTCTCTGGCAGTTTATTCTAAACATGAACAACTCTCTGTGAAAAAAAAGTTGCCCCTTTTGTCTTTTTAAATCTTTCTGCTCTTACTTTAAAATGTGCTGCCCAGTTTTGAACTCCTCACCTTGCACCATGGGGTTTCTTCCTTTGGGCACTTGATATTTAGGTGCACAACTTCGAGCCATACTTTAAAGTTTCTTTGCACAGGCAGGGACGAAAAGTGCTCCACACTAAATTGCAACATAAAGTAAATCCTGTAACATTGGGAAAGGAGTGAACATGGCAGGGGTAATAAAACACAGAAATTTGCGGTTCCAATCCTGCATGGCAGACGGCTTGCGATATTGTGATATTGTGATCGGTTAGTTAACCACATAGAAACAACATCAGCACCTAATCGTACTCTGACCTTTTAATGAACAGCATGCCTGGTTTAGCGAGGAGCCTTGAAATGGTCATCTCAACAAATGGTTGTCTCCCCACAAACCAGCTGGCCCTTCACAGTCAATGAGCATCTCTTAACATGGCCAGCACAACTGTAACAAGGAAGTAAATGTGAACTCTCAACCTCCCTTCATAAAAATGAGAAAGAAAGACATGAGAATTATGCTTGACTCTGATGACATGATCATCCTAAATGCTACTTGGCTCTTGTGAACCATGAACTAGTCAGATTGCACATCGCTGTAGTGGCCCTGAATGAGGACCACTTCATAGTGAAGCAAACTATCACCAGTAAACATTTCAAGCTTGCAGGAGACAGAAACAATAGTGCTAACTCCAGCAGGACAATTAGGGGCCTCACTGATGACGTGATGACACAACTTACATGATAATGTGAGAGCGCAAAGATGCAATGATGATCAGGAAATAAGGGATACTAAAATGGGAATAATACTTTATACAAGGGCAGTGGACATCAAAAATAAAATAAAACCTTTATAATGAAAAGACTTTAAAAGCAGAGAACTAAAATGAGGACTCCCTGTATTGCCAGAATGTTGTTGGGTTCATAGCCTTTGCATTAGGGTTAAGATTTGTTCTTTCATCTCTTTGTTGTTATTGTGGAGAGAATCAAATTGGCTAATGTCTGACATTTGGAATTCTGAGGCTGAGATGGATCATCCACTTGGCACTTCTGCAGAAGATGTTGCACATGTTTCAGCTTTAATTGTCTTTTGCTCTATGTGCTGGGCCCCCAGCATTGAGGATGGGGATATTTGGAGAGACTCTTTCTCCTGTTAGTTGTTTAATTATCCACTACTGTGTACGTGAATGTAGCAGGACTGCACGGCCTAGATCTTATCTGCTGAGATTTCTTAACTTTGTCTCTTGCATTATGTTTCTATTGTTTGATATGTTTATAGCCTTGTATCTTCATCATGTTAGGCAAACCAGCTGCTCCTGGCAATACTTCTGCTGTATTGCATTGTACCTGCAAGACAATTAGATGTTACAAGTAATGTTCTAGTATAAAAACCCTTGCCACACCATCAGCAGTCATAGTACAATTGCATCATTGCAGTGTATAGTCATTGCAGTGAACAACATGTAGAATTATAGCCATGTAATGTAACCATACTGTACCCAGACTATGTGTAAGTCTGAGATCTTTTAACAGTGAAAGTTGATGATGTTATAAATAAATTTCAAGACATTTGCATCAACAAGAACATAGCCTTCTTGGTATATGTTATGTAAACTAACATGTAAGAAAGCATTCAGACCATATCACAGTGGCTGTGGTGTTTGAGCCAAGATATCATATCATATTCTACTTTCTGTTCTCTGAACTAGGTTGATGCTCTGACTTAATGATAGTGGAAGAGTGGGGAATATGTCACACTATAAGGTCACAGATTGTGGTTGAATACAATTCTGCATAGGAAAAATGGCCAGTTTTGAACTTCAGATCTGTTCTGAATATATCCTATTGAGTTCTGTGGTTAGTGCCATGCACCACAATGATGGTATCTTCAGATTGAAGACAAGATTTCATCTCCACAAGGCATGTAAGATTGCCACTCCTACCAATACCATCATGGGTTAATATGTTTGAGACAGGTAGATGGCTGAGGAGACTCCATCCAGCACCGGGCTTCTCCAGTCCAAAGCGATTCCGAGTCGGTAGCTGGGCCATCACGACCTCGCAAGTACTTAGCCGCAATCTCTGTCTCCAGCAACAACACTCAGACTGGCCTCAACTTCCCTCCAGTTTCTGCTCATTTAGACAGGTAGGAGGCTGGAAGAACACGGCAAGCCAGGCAGCATCAGGAGGTGGAGAAGTCAACGTTTCTGGTGTAACCCTTCTTCAGGTCTGGGGGTGGGTGTTGGGGAAGCGGCAGATAAAGGGGGTGGTGGGGGCAGGGATGTTGAGTAAGCACAGGTGAAAACAAGTAGAGGGTATGACTTGGTTGGTCAATGGGAGGAATGAATCTGGTTGGTGGCAGGGACAGAGAGGGAGGTTGTTTGAAATTAGAGAACTCAATGCTGAGTCTGGAAGATGAGGTTTTGTTCCTCCAATTTCCAGTGTGGTTCGTTGTGGCAATGGAGGAGGCCAAGGATGATCATGTTGGAAAAGGAGTGGGAATGGGAATTAAAATGGGCGGTGACTAGGAGGTCCTGTTGGCCCCTGTGGGTCCAGCTCAGATGGTTGGTGAACCGTTCTCTAAGTTTTTACGTTTGGTTTCCCCGATGTAAAGAAGACTACATTGGGAGCATTTGAAACAGTAAACTAGGTTGGAAGAGAGGCAGGTGAACCTCTGTCTCAGCTGGAAGGGCTACTTGGGGCCCAGGATTGAAGTGAGGGGGTGGTGCCAGGATGAAGGATTTCTATCTGTATATCATCTTTCATAGAACAGACAATCCTAAGGAGCACCATAAAACATGAGAAGATATTAATGAGATCAATATCTATGTCATAGAGTCACACAGCATGGAAATAGACCCTTCAGTCCAACTAGTCCATGCTGACTATGTTCCCAGACTAAACTGGTCCCGCCTGCCTATGTTTGGCTCATGTCGCTTCAAACCTTTCCAATTCACGTACTTATCCAAATGACTTTTTTATTTGGAGACTTGGCCTAGCAGGGGAGTGTAGCTGCAAGATCTACCCTAGACTGGCAGAGCAGTCCGCTTCCGGGGGTAATCCTGTGCGACCAAGTGCTGAGCTTCAGGAGGGATGCACATGGAGCTGTGAAGGAAGGGGACACCCACCTATCCAGCCAAACCAACCTAGAAATCAATGGGGTGACAGATGTGACAGCCAGATTGCCCAAAGTCTCTTCCATGGGGTGGGGGAGTCCAGAACTAGAGGGCATTGGTTTAGGATGAGAGGGGAAAGACATAAAAGAGACCTAAGGGGCAACTTTTTCATGCAGAGGGTTCTACGTGTATGGAATGAGCTGCCAGAGGAAGTGGTGGAGGCTGGTACAATTGTAACATTTAAGAGGCATTTGGATGGGTATATGAATAGGAAGGGTTTGGAGGGTTATGGGCCGGGTGCTGGCAGGTGGCACTAGATTGGGATGGGATATCTAGTCGGCATGGACGGGTTGGACCGAAGGGTCTGCTTCCGTGCTGTACATCTCTATGACTTTAAGTAGCTTTTCCTCCCTTGTTGGTTCCGTCTCCATCTGCTGTGTTTTAGGAACTTGGCCAGCACAGTCAACAGATGTGCTACTGAGACACTCTGAATGGTGAACATGGAAGTTTCCCACCCAGAGTACATTATGTTGCTTTGTGATCTTCAGTGGTCAAGTCATTTATATTAATTTTGGCTATCCAACAGTTCCTCAAATTATATTGTTGCTTGAAAAATAAAATTCAATATTTTTGCTCATGCGTCGCAAATTGTTTTGTTGCTTACAGCAGCAGACTAGTTTTGACCAAAATGTATTGGAATGTGACAATCTTCTTTGAGAATCCAAAAACAAAGAACCATGTTCCTGGCAGTGCTGCTATTAACACATAACTATACAGTTATGTTGCAAAATGTTGCATGTTTGTTTGTAAATCACCAGCCAGGTACGTGAGCTCATCATGTATCTATTCAATTCAGAACAATGTAGGTGAACCCAAAGGATAGCAGACTGAACCCACTGTGCCACAAACTTCAGATCAACATTCAGCACCATTGCAAGCAGATAGTATAGGTTAAAAAAAAATCTCCACATAGTATTTATGTTGTTTAGCCTTCAGGCTTCAAGATGTAGGTAATCCTTTCAGAGAGCAGCTCAAAGATTAACTGTTACACTTCAAGATTTTTGATCTTTTCTTCTTCACAGAAAGGCTTTGGAGATTGAATTATACTTGTACGTTGTGAATAAATGTGAAGTGAATTCACACAGATTTAAAAAGTAAATCCACAAGCAGTAAGCATTAAAGAATGTTATTGAAGTCAGATGTATCAGTTTAGGGATGCCACTTTTCTTTGTGGTTGAGTTACAGATCTTCCTATATACTTTCTACAATTCCGTTGAATCGACTGTTGCTAGAGATACGGTTGCCTGAAATGAAAAAGCCCCTTCACCAGTGTGCTGCCTGGTGTTGGCCTGTAGGTGTCTGCAGTTTGCTTGTCTCTTTCCAGAATCAAGGCCCAATATTGTGTGACCTCAGGCCTTGGTTAATGGTTAGGGATTGTTCCTGCATCCACATCACATGATAACATATGACTTCAATTTTTTGTGTATTATTGGACAGCAACGTTGGGGATGGTTCTGCTTTGATCATTTTCACCTTTTATATGTGTCTTATTTTTTCATCTCATTTTACCCTGTACCATTGCCCGAAATGTCGATTTTCCTGCTCCTCGGGTGTTGCCTGACCTGCTGTGCTTTTCCAGCACCACTCCAATCTTACTCTAATCTGCAGCATCTGCAGTACCCACTTCTGTCCACATCACATCTATCAGTGCAAACACATTTCCTAGATATCCTTAGAAATGCTTGCAGTGCTCAGACGGGGTTCTTCAAAAACTTCAAAGTGCAGCTTCTATACCTAAAGTTTCCCAATTTTTGTCATGAAAAATAACAAAATTATCATTAACTTGCCTACAAATTAAACCTTGTCAAACAATCTGTGCATGAACTCCAGCGCATGGAATTGCCTGCACATATGTAAATCTCAGCATGTGCAGATTAATCTATGCATTTATGCAACGAATATCAAAAATTTATCATGTCATGGGGTTAGATATTTTTATACTCTGAAGTAACTGAAGCTAAAATAGATCCTGTCACTTCTGTTAAACATTCAAGAGGGTTTCAGGCAACAACCTGTCTATGCGATTCTCAAGTTTGGTTTCAGATCGTGCTTTGATTTGGTAATCATTTAAGTTGATGCATTACAAGATAAATTTATGTACTGCAGAAGAGATAACTGCTGAGCACTTGCAATTGGGAGCTGTTGCAGCTGAACAAACAAATACACAAATGTAAAGTGATACAGATGTGGAAATATGAAATAAAAGCTGAAAATCCTGGAAATGTGTGAAGAGAGAACGGAATTAATATTTCAGGTCACTAACCTTTGTTTAGAAGTAACAGGTTTCATGCTAGTACAAAGCTGGAGAAAGTTCGAGGTTGAGGTCAGAGGACTGAGTAAAGAGCAAATGGATTATTGGTGATAGGGTGGAAGGTAGGAAAGATCAAATGACAGAAGGGACAATGGTACAAAGTAAAATGAGATGGTAAAAATAAGAAACATATAAAAGGTGAAAGTGATCAAAGCAGAATTATCCCCAACAATTGCTGTCCAATAATAAACAAAAAATTGAAGTCATAAGTTATGATCTGAAATTGTTGACCTCAGTGTTGAGTCTGGAAGGCTGCAAAGTACATAATTGTAAAATGAAATACTAGGCTGACTCCTTGTCCATGTGTGGTGGCTTGCCATTATTACTTCTCAGAGTCTTTTTTTTGTTTGATAGTTTGCTCATAGAGAGAAGTTAATGCTTCAAAAAACTTCTTATGTTGGAGAACCCACATCCTCTTGCAAAGCCAAGGCAAACATGGCCATGGGCCAAATGTTGGAAAATGGGAATCAAACAGTCAGCTGGTTGTGTATCATTGGCACAAGCCTTTTTGTGTGCTGTAGATCTTTACGATTCCATGACTCCATACTATTCTTTGAATTTACATGGAATTGCATTGGAACATTGTTGGAAGCTGAGATTGTGCCCTTTGTTCCTAGATTCTCTCACAAGGGGATGCAACCTCACCACATCTACCCTCTCAAGCCTCCTAAAATTATGTATGTTTCAATAAGTTCACCTCTCATTCTTCTAAAGTTCAATATGTTCAAACCCAAGCTACTCAATCTCTCCTCATAAGACAATCCCTCCATAACTGGTATTGGCCTAGTAAAACATCTCTAGACTGCTTTCAATGCCTATACATCCTTCCTTAGATATGGGGACCGAAAATGTTCACAGTATTCCAGGTATGGTCTAACTAGTACCTTGTACAGTTTCCACAAAACCTCCCTATTTTTAACAAACAAAAAGAGAAAGTGCTGGAGAAACTCAATGGGTCTGGCAGTATCTGTGGAGGGAAAACAAAGTTGACATTTTGGGTCAATGACTCGTTTTCAGAACAGAAAAAAACTATTTTCATACTCCATTCCCTTCGAAATAAAGGCTACCATTCTGTTTGTCTTCCCAATTATCTGTTGAACTTGAATGCTAGCTTTTTGCTATTTATGCACAAGGGTTTTCAACTCACTTGATGCCACTGTTTTCTGTTGTCTTTCTCTGCCTCTATTCAACGCCTCTATTCTTCTTGCTAATATGCATAACCTCACAGTTTTCCACATTAAATTCCATCTGCTAAGTTTTTGCTCACTCACTCACTCACTCACTCACTCACCCTGTCTGTATCTATCTGTAGATGTGTTGCATCATTCTCAGCACTTGCCTTTCCTATTATTTTCATGTCATCCACAAAGTTGGCTACATTGACTTTCCTCATGCAAGTCACTAATATATATATAGAAAATATTTGTGGCCCCAGTCCTCATCCCTTTAGCAATAAGTTGCTAACCTGAAAATGCCGACCTTATCCCAACTCTTTAGCTTCTATTAATTAGTACAGTACACCCACCACCAGACAGAGGCTTTTATTTTATTATAAAGCTTAATTAGTGATACCTTATCAATGCCTTAGGAAACCCAAATATATTATATCCATTGTTTCCCATGTACCTACCCTGCTTGTTACCTCCTCAAAGAATTCTAATAAACTTGTCAGGGATAATTTCTCCTTTTGCTTGATTATTTATGTATTTCTAAACAGTCTGTTGTTAAATCTGATAAAATATATTCTAATGTTTCACAAAGAATCGCTGTTAGGCTAACTGGCCTCTTGTTACCTGTTTGTTATTTCCTTCTTTTTTTGAATAAATGGGTTACGTTGGTAGTTTTTCAATCCTCTGGAAATTTTCCAGAATCTGAAGAAACTTGGGAGATTGTTACCTGTGCATCCATTATATCTGTAGCTACTTTCTTTAGTAGTCTAGTGTGTATCCCATCAGGCCCTTTCCAGTCTTTAGCCTCCTGAGTTTTTCTAGTATTGTTTCTTTCTCCTCGGGCTTTTGTGATGTTGTTACCTCTGAGCTAGGAGGCTCAGGGTTCAAGACCCACCTTCTCCAGAGGTGTGTGATAATATCTCTAAATTGTTAGATAAGAAAATATTTAGACTCCTTCATTCCTACTAGGGTATGTCTTTGTTGTGAACCATAAGCTATTTTCTGAAACATCTACCATCTCTCCTCTATCATTGTCACTGCTAAACAGGTTTCCTAGTTCAATTCAGCTAGCTCTGCCCTTGTTCATTTATAATTGCCCTTATTTAAATTAGCACAGTTCTATGCTATATTCTGCTTTGTTATGGTCACAGTTCCATAAAGGACATTATCATTGGTGGTCCCTTGCAGACGGGAATGACCCTCTTCCACTCTCAGGGTGAGTCTGTAGGTGGCTGTACAGACTTCTGCAGGCCCCTACTACACTTGGGGCAGAAGGTGGTCACAGGAAGGGGTGGAAAAGCCAACGATTTGACACCACGGTCCTTTCGCTGTGTTCAAATGGCTTCTGATTTTTCCCATCGGCAAGTCTTGAGGTGTTTGACCCCTTCCTGGATGCTCCTCCTCCATTTGGCTGGTCTTTGGCCAGTGATTCCCAGGTGTTTGTGGGAATGTCACCAGTGATCCCTTGAGGGTATCACTGAAACACATTCTCTGTCTATCTGGGGCTCACCAGACGTTTCAAAACTGGCAGTAGAGCACCTGCATGGGAGTCTTGTGTCAGTCATGTGGAGACCTGCTGAGAATAGGCTATTTTGGATCTAGTATTATGCAGTAAGAATAGGCTAATTGGTAATCATGCTGTAAATGCAATTTCAGGGATAAGCGACCATAAAATTAAAGAATTTTCCATTAGTTTTGAAGATACTGTGGGAAACCAGGAAATTATTTCAGGAAGTTAGCTGTAGTGGATTGGGTAAAAATGTTATAAGTTGTGACAGTAGACAGGAAATGGCTAATATTTGACACATTAATACTTAGTGCATTCCTTTAAGGCACAAAACCCGACAAGAAAAGTGATTTAACTGTGGCTAACAGCAATAGTTAAACATTGCATTAGATCAAGTGAGGAAGCTTATAAAGCTGCCATAAACCTGAGGAGAATGGTAGACTTCTACAAAAGATTACTTATAAATTATTAAAGGAAGAGAGAATAGAAATTACATGTAAACTAGCAAGGAACATAAAAATGGATTCTAAAAGTTTCTATTGACATGTAAAAGTGACAAAACGAGTGAATCCAAATATGAGTCTATTCCAGACAAAGGAAAAGTGGGTGGTAGTGAGGGGAAAAATAGAACAGGCAGAGATATTAATAATTACTTTTTGTCTGCTTTCACAGAGAAAGATACAATAAATCTCTGTGAAATGCTACATATCCAAGGGACTAATGAATATGAGTAAATGACAGAAATTAGTTTAAGAAATAGTACTGGAGGAGCTAACGAGACTAGAAGTTGACTAATCCCTGAAATCTATTGATTACATCACAGAGTTTTGAAGGAGTTGGCTTTAGAAATATTAAATGTATTTCAGAGCTTTTATCAAACTACTATACATTCTGGAACATTATCTATAGATTACAAATAAAATTCTACCATTTAAGAAAGGAGAATTGAAGCAAAAACACAACAGACTTTTAACCTGAAATCAGTACAAGGGCAAATACCAGCGGAGGTGATGACTGGACACTTAGAAAATAATGATCTGATTGGGCAGAGTAACCACAGATGTATGAAAGATAAATCAGGTTGGAAAAGCCTGTTTGAGTTTGTTGACAATATGATTAGCAAAGTGATAATGGGAAACGAGTGGACGTGGTGCATTTGGATTTACAGAACCCTTTTGATAAGGTCCCATAGGTGAGGTTACTATGTGTAACTGGAGCACATGGGATAAGAGTAATTTACTGGCATGGATTTAGGATCAGTCTCAGGTAAGAAAACAGAGCATAGGAATAAAAGTGCTCTTCTCAGGCTGGTAGGCTGTGACTTATGAGGTACCACAAGGTTGCCCAGCTGTTCATTATCTATATTAATGATTTGAATATGAGGGTCAAACATAATATTCCCTCATTTGTGAATGACAGAAAGTTTGTTGGGAATGCATAAGGTGAGGATGACACAGAGACTTCAAGGGGATTTGGACAGGCTGTGTAATTGGGCAGGAACATGGCGCATGGAGTATAACGTGGACAAATGTGAGCTTATCCTCTTTCATGGTAGGAACAAAGGTGCAGAGTATTTCTTAAATTATAAGAGACGAAGGCAAATGGGAATTCTTGTTCATAAGTCATGGAAAGCTAACATAGTAAGCATTTAGGAAAGCAAGTAGTATGCGAGCCATTATTACGAGAAGATTTAAGTAGATGTGTCAATCTGAAATTATATAGAGCCTTGGTGAGACTACACTTGGACTACATCTGTGTGCAGTCTTGGTCCTCTGACCCAAGAAAGGACATAGTTTACAGAGTGCAGTGGAATTTCACCAGACTAATGTTTGAGTTGGGGATTTTCCTATGAAGAGAAATTAAGCAAGCAGGCTTACTTTCTTTTGTGTTGGGAGAATGAGAGGTGATTTCATTAAAACATTCTTAAAGAATTAGCTGGGGTAGATGCAAGAAGACTGGGAAGTCTACTATGAGGCAAAACAGTCTCAGGATAAAGCAACCTATGTTCAGATCGAGATGAGGATTTTTTTTCATTCAATTGTGGTGCATCTTTGGAGTTCTCTATCCCAGAGAGCTATGGAAGCTCAATCATTAAGTATGTTCAAAACAGAGACTGTTTGATTTCTAGACACAAATGACATCAAGGGATATAGGAATAGTGTGGCAAAATGGCATGAGGTTGATGATCGGCATGAGGTTAATGATCAGCATGATTTAGCATGGCAGGACAGATATGAGGGGCTGAATCATCATCTCCTACTCCTATGTTCCTATTTTCCAATGCAAGGACTGTATGGGATATTTGATTGGGGAGAAGAGAGGAGATAAAAAAGAAAGAATGGCACCTCTTGTACTTGTAACCTAAGAATCGCAGTCCCATTTCTTAGTGTTAAGTATGACTTTAGTGTGTACAACATTTTCCCCCAGTTCCTATTTCACTGGGTTTCCTTGATGACACTTTTGATGAAATACTGACTTAACGTCAAGGACAGTCACTCTGACCTCACTATTGGAATTTAATTTCCTTGCTCATGCTCGGACCAAGGCTGGTACAAAGCTGAGAATGGATATATTGGCAAATCTCAAACTATTATTAAGTAGGTAATTAGCGAGTATTGGCATTTGATAGCACTTAAAAATGTGTTGCTGGAAAAGCACAGCAGGTCAGGCAGCATCAAAGGAGAAGGAGAATTGACGTTTCGGGCATAAGCCCTTCTGATGAAGAAGGGCTTATGCCCGAAACGTCGATTCTCCTTCTCCTTTGATGCTGCCTGACCTGCTGCGCTTTTCCAGCAACACATTTTTAAGCTCTGATCCCCAGCATCTGCAGTCCTCACTTTCTCCTAGTTTGATAGCACTGTCAATTACTACTTCCAATTTTTTACTAATGAATAAAAGTTTGTTCTTTAATTGAAGGTCTGTGACCAGTGGTGTTCCACAGGGATTGGTGCTGAGTCCACTGTTTTGTCATTCATATAAACAATTAGGATGAGAATATAGGAAGCAAGTTTGGAGATGTCACCAAAATTTGTGATATAGAAGAAAGGGATCTTGATCAAATGGGCCAACGGCTGAGGAGTGGCAGATGGAGCTTAATTTGGATAAGTGTGAACTGTTGCATTATGGTGAGACAAACAAGGGCAGGACTTAATGGTAAGGCCCTGGGGAATGTTGTAGAACACAGAGATCTAGAGGTTAAGGTACATAGTTCATTGAAAGTTGCATCACAGGTAGACAGAATGATAAAGAAGGCATTTGGAACGCTTGCTTTCATTGCTCAGACCACTGAGTTTAGGAGTTGAGGCATCACACTGCGGTTATACAGGATGTTGGTGAGTCTAGTTTTGGAGTACTGTGTACAGTTCTAGTCATTTTGTTATAGGAAAGATATTATTAAATTGGTGAGGGTGCAGAAAAGATTTACAAGCATGTTGCTGATATTGGAGGGTTTGAGCCATAGAGTCATACAGTCATGGAGATGTCCAGCACAGAGCCAGACCCTGATGCCCATCTCGTCCATGCCAACCAGATATCCCAAATTAATCTAGTCCCATTTGCCAGCACTTCCCATATCTCTCTAAACCCTTCCCATTCATATTCCCCTCCAGATGCCTTTTAAATGTTGTCATTTTACCAGCCTCCACCACTTTCTCTGGCAGCTCAATCTATACACACACCACTGTTTCTGTGAAAAAGTTGCCCCTTAAGTCCCTTTTAAATCTTTCCCCTCTCACCCTAAACCCCCCAACCCAGGAAAAAGATGTTTTCTATTTACCTTATCCATGCCCATAAAGAGACCATCGATAAAGTGAATAGCAAAGGTATTTTCCCTCAGGTTGGGGAGTTCAAAATTAGAGGACATAATATTAAAGTGAGAAGAGAAAGTTTTAGAAGGAACCTGAGGGGAATTTTTTTCACACATGGTGGTTTGTGTCTGGAATGATCTGCCACGGGAGTGGTAGATGCAGGTACAGTTACAACATTTAATAGGAAAAGATTTAGAAGGATATGGGCCAAGTGCAGGCAAATGGGACTAATTTAGTGTGGGGACCTTAGTCAGCATGGACAAGTTGGACCTAAGGGTCTGTTTCCATGTTATATGACTCTATGCCACAATTGACAATAGCTGGATTACATGAGTCCAGGATAGGACATGCCCGGATTATTTTGTTAAGTGACTGCACTGGAATATCTTAGCTAAGTTCACTGTTAGTTCTGGAACTCAAGTTCTAAGCATTATAACCAAGGCATTATCAAGCTCTTCAGCTTAATTAACCTGTTCAGATTAATTCAGACACATCTCTGAAGTAGGCGGAACTTGAACCCTGGTGCAACCCCTTGTGAAGTTTGCTAGATTTGGTACTTATTATTAATTACTTCTAATTGGCAAGACTCACTTCCTTAGTGCACACAATATTGAGTGACACAATGCTTAATGCATGCTAATTGACTGTTTTTTGGAATCCTTCCAAACAGTTTTCAAATACATTTTTCTGGAAATACTGATCAGTAGAAATATTCTGAATATATTTCCTTGCAAGTCACCCCTGAAGCTCTACGAAGCTATACTAATTAAAATATATTGCTTCCCTATTTCAAGTGGCGTTAGCAGCTATACCTAGTGATACGAAAAGTGTAACCCTAATGATTCAATTATGCAACAGGATTATAATCAGATATTGGCAGAGTACCCAATAAATCATTCTATTAATTACCTAAAAAGTCTTGCAGTTTACTAAGGATTTTTTATTTGGTAACAGACTGTGTGTGTGTGTGTGTGTGTGTGTGTATATAAATATATATAAAATTAATGTTACATGAAATATCTTTTTATAAATATTAATTGCAAAACAAATGGAAGGTTCCAGTAAAACCATTGATATTACTTCCACATTTTCCATACCATTTTCCCTATTAGCAATTACATAATACTTACGTGTTCAGGTTAGCATCAGTTCTGTCAAATATACCCTGTTAACACAATCTGATGGAAGTCTAACTCTTTGATATGCTTCAGCCAGGACCAATGACCATGCATCCCATTTCATTTTATTTTTGTAATAAGGTGCAAATTCCACCATACATGTTCACATTGAACTGCACGTGCTTATAATCTGATACTTGAACAACACATGTTAGGGCTTAACAAACCTACACTTTCTCCCAAAAATCTCCGAGCAACACAGTTTAGAGTTAGTGAAGGAGGTGTTTCTTGAAAACACAGGAGCTGGAAATTTGAAATGAAACCGAAAACCCAGAACAAGTTGATTTTCTCCAAAACGGGAGAATAGGTTTACATTTTAGGTAACCATTTTCTTTTTTGCAGATGTTGATGAACTAACAGAATTTCCAGTCATGTTAGGTCAAGTTGGTAAGATATGATGAGTGGTGCATCACCGAGATTGGTGCTAGGACCTCAACTGTTTACAATAATTAATTGTAATTACTTGGATAGAAGGTGTAGTTGCCAAGTTAGTGGACGAAATAAAGCTAGGTAGAAAAGTAAGTTGTGTGGATGGCATTACAAAAAGATATTGTTTTTTAAGTAAGTAGGCAAAGATGTGACAAATGGAGTGTGATATGGATAAATGTGAAGTTCCTCATTTTGGCATTAAGAATAGAAAATAACCTTTTTCTATAAATGGTGAAAAATTGCAGAGATCTGAGGTAGAGAGGCATCAGGATGTCCTTGTGCAGGAATTGTAAAGGGTACAGCAAGTAATTAGGAAAGCTCATAGGATGTTATCATTTGTTGCATTGGGAACTGAATTCAAAGTAGAAGAAAAAGTTAGAGAAATTCCTGTTACATAAAGAGTTGAAAGGTTATGCCTCAGTTATACAGGGCAGTGGTGAGACTGTATTCAGACTGCACTCAAGGAAGGATGTAAGAGCATTGGAGGTAGTTTAGAAAAGGTTCATTCAACATGCCCCTGGAATGGGCAGGTTGTGTTATGCAGAAAGTTGAGAGGCTGGGTTTATATCCGTTGGAGTTTAGAAGTGTAAGAAGTGATTTGATTGAAACATATAAAATCTTGAAGAGTCCTGATGGATGTGCAAGGGATGTTTCACTTATAGGCGAATCTAGGGTGGGGGGAGGGTCATTGTTTAAAATTTAGCGGTTTAAATTTAAAATCTAGAACAAATTTAATAAGAGATGAGAAAATTGTTTATTTCTCAGAGACTCATGAGTCTTTGGAACTCTCTTGCTGAAAAGGCAGTGGAATCCTTGAATATTTTTAAAGCAGTGGTAAAGAGATTCCTGTTACATAAAGAGTTGAAAGGTGATCAGCAGTAGGTGGGAATGTGGATTTGAAGTTACAATCGGATCAACCATGATCTTCTTGAATGGCAACACAGGTTCAAGGGGTTGAATGGTCTACTCTTGCTTCTGACTCATATGTTTGTATATTTCTGGGTTATTATCAAAACATTTTGGGTATATCAACAATTTTTTTAACCAGCTGAATATGAGCTACAATGGCAAAGAATAAAAATTCATATTAAGTTTTACATCAATTCATTGCCCTGTTACTGATTATGCTTTCCCCTGCTTTGCTCAGTTTTATTTTATTCAGTTATAAGGAAATCATAGCTTGCTTCCAGTTAAGTGCATCTCAGTAGCAGAAAGAGAAAGGAATGGAAGCATGCACTGACGGGGTGCAATGAAATAAATAGAGCAGTTGGAGATTTGTGTGGAAGAAAATTCTGTGATTTTGTGAGCTGAATTTTGTCGTTCCCAGGATGCACTGGCAGGCTAAGAGGAATGCAAAATTCTGTTCGTGGTGCCACTTTCCACTGCCTCGGCCCCATCCCAATTTTGGCTGTGGTGAAGAAGTGTTGGGAGGCCCTTTCATTATGTGCTCACTCAGGCCCTCGGTAGGCAATGTAATGGCCACCTAATCATTTCCTCCCAATTTTATTCAGGGGACAGCCAATGCCAAGCTGACATGCTTTTGGATGGTCAAGGCAAGGTTGTAGCACTTTTATGGGCCTGCTATATCATCGAATGATCCCTGCCTCTTCAACCCAGGTCTTCTCACCCCCAGGTTTCCTTCAAGAAAGGACAATGAATGAAGCAGATGGATTTTTAAAACAATCAATGATAGTTTCATATTTATCATCCTTGGGCTGTGCTTTATATTAAGGACTTATTTCATTGAATTTAAAGAGACTGTTAATCCCTTTTTGGCTCCTCACCTTTTGTCTGAGTAGAATAGTTCTCATTTTGAAAATACAAGTGTGTTTCCCATACTACTGTTTCATATGAAGCCAGCTATTAAATGATTCATAGCAGGCTCTCTTTTACATTTTAAACCAGGATCATGATTAATTCATGCACACAATCCTGCAGCAATCTTACATGACTTCCCTCTCTCTCTCTCTTCCCCTCCCCCCTCTCTCTCTCACACACACACACACACCCATATCTGGGAGTATTAAAACCGAACAGAATAGTTATCAGTCTACTTGAAGGATAAAGTCCGAGTCACAGGAGTCTACTGTTGTGAAATTTCTCCAAACTTGGAGACAAAAGGGAAAGCGGGATGACAGTTTCTGATGATGTTTGTAGACAAAAGAGTAGTTTGGTTTTCAAGTGAATTTAAGATTCTTCACTAACAAGTTTAAAGGATTCTACCTCAAAGGAAGTGAAATTGATAGCCTAGAATCTCTTGTGTCTTGGTTGGTAGCAGCCGACTAATTGGAAAGTTCAGAACTTGTAATTAAAGCTCTCCAAAATTTACCAGGAGTTTAAATCACACAAAGCTGGCCATTACCAAATACCACATTACGGTGGCCTTATGCTAACACAGAGTCCACCTCGCAGCACTAAAACTCAGTAGCGGCCCTGCTGGGACTGCAAGGAAGAATTTTGATGGATGCTGAAGACAAGCAGGTCCTGACCTTTAGGGCAGGGAAGGACTGGGGACCCTTAGGTTTTGGCAGGCAAGACCAAGAGGGGACTGGTGGCTTCTTGGAGGACAGGGACTTTGACATGCACAGAACCCTCACTCCCACTTGCCCTAATTGATAAGCCTTCAGTTGCTTTCCATCTTTTCAAAGATGACCTTTGAACTCAGCTGCCATGAGGTAATGCTTAATATCAATGGAGGTGAATTGCCAAGAAATTGAGTAGTTAAGAGCCTCAATAGACTTAAGGATGGTTCACCTAGTCCATGTTTTGAAACTCACCCATTTATTCTTAATTCATTCACAGGATGTGGACATCATTGGCTCAGCTATCATTTATTGTCCATCTCAAATTGCACAGAGGGCAGTTAAGAATCAACTACCATGCTGTAGGTCTGGAGTTACAATATAGTTACCTGCTTAGATGAGGTAAGACAGCAGTTTTCTTCCCTCAGTGAAAGCATTCCTGCTCAATCATATTTCCTGCAATTAGATCTTCTCAGACACATGCCTATACAATTGTCTTGGCTTTCGATATGCATTGAGCAGTGTATGTATGCACCTGCCTTGTATGTTTCCTTTTAATTTTTCTTCTTATTTCAGGATTGGCAATTGGATTGGAATGCCCAGTAGCATATCTGTAGGCACAAGTTTCAACTAATCAGTTTTTTGTAAAATGCCCCAAGACTAGGTGGTTATTTAGCAAAGTCTGCATTGCACCAAATTAAACAAAAGTTGTTGGATGAATTGGCAGCTACTGCAAAGCTGCAAAAACAACTCCCATTCAGAAATTCGCATAAGGTTCTATGCTGAACTGGCTTGTCAACCAGCAGCCATTATACGTGCACTAGCTGTGACTTATGGGTCTTAATGAGTGTCATTAATGAACTTCGCTAGTAAGTCTTAATGCATACTAAATATGAAACTCCCACTCGCATATTGGTCACAGTAATCACACTGCAGGGCTCACGCCTCTGTCAGATAAAACGGGATTGCTCATATCTGATGCACATTTGCACCACCAGCAAAAAAAACACCCCATTAAAGAAAATAAACACCCCATTATTGACTCTGCACTGCAATCACAAAATCTTGTCCTTAGGGTGTAATTTGGCTGAACCAACATGAATACGCAATTTACAGCTGTGAACAGCAAATTCTTAAATTTGCGAACATTTGTTTTTTGTGCTGATATTGCAAGTTGTTAAGATGGAAATCATAGACAAATTACTCAAAGTGAAGAATGCCCCCTAAATATTACTGCATGGAATTTAACTTCATTTACAACCAAAGATACAAGATGGAAGTTCCATATACCTGTACGTGCTGAGATGATAATTATTACAAGTGAGAAATGCAATGATACAAAAAGAAATTCTGACTATTTTGACAGGATTGACCCAAATCTTCCAAATAGCATTGAACGTATTGTTATTGCTGTTATCCTGACTATTGTAATAGCATTAAGTATTGTTCATGCTATTATCCTGACTCACAGACATGTACTTCCCCTTCTTACAGGTGAAGAGAATAAATAACATCAAGGAAAGAGAACTGACAAGAGACCTCAAACCACCTCACTGATCGTAAAGAAAGATACAACTATCAGTGGAGTTTTGGTAGGCCTGTCAGTTGGAGATGGAGAAACAAGGAATTCCTGTAACTCAGTGATACATTTAAAGTCACCTATGTCACATACAGTCATGTCAGCTTGATTTAAACAGACTGGAATTAGATCATCTTTGCAATGATAAGTTAAGACATTCTTACCTTTTCAAGGCTAATTACTTTTGTTGTCTTCCACAGACCTTCACACATGTAGCAACAATTAGATGGAGTTTGCTGATGACAATTCCTCAGAGGAGGCTTTCTGAGAGTGCGCCATCATATGACTCAAATAGATCATGCAATCGATCAGCCACTGACATCTCAGTGGAATCAGTAAGGCAGATAGTTGGTTTTTCACCAAGTGATTCACATTTCAAATAAGCAAAAGCAAATGGGCATCAGGATGGATGAGAAAATGACTAACTGAAAGCTGGTTAGCATGACATCAGTTATCAGGAAAGTGCAGGAATCCATTATGAAGGGAGTGTTACTGACACATTTATGATGATGATTTATGAATAATGATTTATTGTCACTTGTATTTTACAGTGAATCATACAGTAAAATAAAGTAAATAATACTGTAAAAGACAACGAAAAGCATAGTATGATTAGAGCAAGTCAACTTGGTTTTGTGAAATGCAGATCCTTTCATACAAAGCAATTTTTCAAAGTGCACAGCAAAAATATATTCCAGTAAAAAGGAGGATTGTAAGAAAAGGGGTAATCTGCCATGGTGTCCAAGAAATAAGGCTATCAAATTGAAAGAGAAGTCACATAAAGTGGCAAAGGCCAGCAGAAAACTAGAAGATTAGGAAAACTTTAAAGGTTAACAGAAAGCCAGAAAAAAAACTTTGAAGAAAAATGAGATAGATTATGAGTAAACTAGCTTAGAATATAAAGGCAGATGGCAGAAGTTTCTATAAGTATATAAAATGAAAAATAGTTGTTAAGCTAAACATTGGTCCTTTAGAGGATGTTGAAACTTTATTGCTGGAACAGCACAGCAGGTCAGGCAGCATCCAGGGAACAGGAGATTCGACGTTTCGGGCACAGGCCCTTCTTCAGGAATGAGCAGAGAGTGTTCAGCAGGAGAAAGTGGAAAATGAAGTGTTGTTCTTTGAACTTGCGTTAAGGAACACTGCAACAGATCTGGGACAGAAATGTTGGTGTAGGAACACAGTGGTGTGTTGAAGTGGAGGCAGTGGGAAACTCTGGGTCATGTTTTACAGACAGAGTGTAGGTGTTCAGCAAAGCGGTCATCAAATCTGTGTTTCATCTCCCCCGATATACAGGAGACCACATTCTGAGCAGTGAATGAAATAAATGAGTTGAGAGAAGTGCAGGTAAGCTGCTGCTTCACCTGGAAGGTGTGCCTGAGGCCTTGGATACTGAGGTTGGAGGAAGTAAATCGGCAAGTAAGTCACCTTGTGCAAGACCAACCCCTTCCCACAAACGTCACTTCAATATATTACCACCTTTCCTGAGCTGTTAACAGTTCTGATGAAGAATCGCCAGACTCGAAATATTATCTTGCTTTCAAAGAACACAGAACATTACAGCACAGTCCAGGCTCTCTGACCCTCAATGTTGTGCTGACCTGTGAAACCAGCCTGAAGCTGAACTAACCTGCATTGTTGCATTATCATCCATATGTTTATCCAATGGCCATTTAAAAAGACATTAAAGTCGGTGAGTCTACTACAGTTGCAGGCAGGGAGTTTCACGCCATTACTACTCTCTGAGTAAAGAAACTACCCCTCTGACATCTGTCCTATATCTATCACCGCTCAATTTAAAGCTAGGTGGCCATCTGTGTTGTACGTATTTTGAACTGGTCCTCCTGGGAGCAGATGCGGCGGAGACGAAGGAATTGGGAGAATGGGATGGCGTTTTTACAGGGGGCAGGATGGGAGGAGGTGTAGTCCAGGTAGCTGTGGGAGTCGGTTGGTTTGTAGTAGATGTCCGTGTTGATTCGGTCGCCTGAGATAGAAACAGAAAGGTCTAGGAAGGGGAGGGAGGAGTCCGAGACCGTCCAGGTGAATTTGAGGTCGGGATGGAAGGTGTTAGTGTAATGGATGAACTGTTCAACCTCCTCGTGGGAGCACGAGGTAGCGCCGATACAGTCATCAATGTAGCGAAGGAAAAGATGGGGGGTGGGGCCAGTGTAGTTGCGGAAGATGGATTGTTCCACATACCCTACGAAGAGGCTACTCCTTTTAGCCATGGGCACCCCCATGGGCCCCAGCTATGCCTGCCTCTTCGTATCGGCGCTACCTCGTGCTCCCACGAGGAGGTTGAACAGTTCATCCACTACACTAACACCTTCCATCCCGACCTCAAATTCACCTGGACAGTCTCGGACTCCTCCCTCCCCTTCCTAGACCTTTCTGTTTCTATCTCAGGCGACCGAATCAACACGGACATCTACTACAAACCAAGCCCTTATGGAATGCATCCTAGGGTACTAAAAGAGAGAGTGGGAGAAACAGCAAATGTGCTTGTGATAATTTTCCAAAATTCACTGGATTCTGGGGCAGTTCAAGCAGATTGGAAAACAACAAATGTGACACCACTGTTCTTAAAAAAGGAAGTAGACAAAAGATAGGTAGTTATCTCGGCTGGTTAGCTTAACTTCTGTAGTGGGGAAAATGCTTGAACCTATTATCAAGGAAGAAACAGCAAGGCATCTTGATAAAAATTGTCCCATTGGGCAGATGCAGCTGCATTCACGAAAAGCAGATCATCCTTAACTAATTTACTGGAATTCTATGAAGACATTTTGAGCAAAGTGGACAACAGGGACCCAGTAGATGTGGTGTTTCTGAATTTCCAAAAGGCTTTCGGTAAGGTACCGCACAAAAGGCTGATGCATAAGATAAAGAGGCATGGTGTTAGGGGTAGAGTATGAGCGTGGATAGAGGATTGGTTGACTAAAAGGAAGCAAAGAGTGGGGATAAATGAGTGCTATTCTGGCTGATAATCAGTGACCAGTGCTGTGCCACAGGGATCGGTGTGGGGACCATAATTGTTTAAATTTTACGTAGATGATTTGGAGTTAGGGACCACGTGTAGTATGTCAAAGTTCGCAGATGACACTAAGATGAGTGGCAAAGCAAAATGTGCAGAGGACTGTGAAACTTTGCAGAGGGACATAGATACATTGAGTGAGTAGGCAAAGGTCTGGCAGATGTAATGCAATGCTGAGAAATGTGAAGTTATCCATTTCATTAGGAATAACAGTAAAAAGGACTATTACTTGAATGGTAAAAGGTTGCAGCATGCTGTTGTGCAGAGGGACCTGGGTGTTCTTGTGCATTAAACACAAACAGTTGATCTGCGGGTTCAACAGGTAATTATGAAGGCAAATGGAATTTTGTTCTTCATTGCTAAAGGGATTGAGTTTAAAAGCAGGGAGGTTATGTTCCATATGTATTGGGTGCTGGTGAGGTCACAGCTGGAGTACTGCATGTAGCTTTGCTCTCCTTACTTGAGAAAGGATGTACTGGCACAAGAGGGGTGCAGAGGGGATTCACTAGGGTTGATTCTGGAGCTGAGGGAGTTGGTTTATGAGGAGAGGCTGAATAGATTGGGATTATATTCATTGGAATTTAGAAGAATGAGAGGGGGATCTTATAGAAACATAGAAAATCATGAAGGGAATAAATATTTCCACTGGCGGATGAGACCAGAACAATTGGGCATAGCCTCAAGATTAGAGGGAACGGATTTAGGACTGAATTGAGAAGGAGCTTCTTCAGGGTTGTGAATCTGTGGAATTCCCTGCCCAGTGAAGTAGTTGAGGCTTCCTCATTGAATGTTTTTAAAGCTGAGCTAGATAATTGTTTGAACAGTAAAGAAATTAAGGGTTAGGGTGAGAGGGCAGGTAAGTTGAGCTGAGGCAACTGAAAGATCAGCCATGATCTTATTGCATGGCGGAACAGGTTCGAAGGGCCAGATGGCCTACTCCTGCTCTTGGTTCTTATGCTCTTATGTTCCTGTTTGACAAATTTATTGGAGTTTTTAAGGACTTAATTACTGGGTACTTAAGCAGTGGGCAACATTAAATGTCATAAACTTGGATTTATAAAAGACTTTCCATAACATACATGCACAAAGTTAATAATGCAAGATTATGGAGCATTGAAGAGTGGGTGATATATTAAGATAGCTAAAGGGTTGGTGGCAGACAAGAAGCAGAGAGTAGTGGTTAAAGCAAGATTTTCAAGATGGAAAACTGTGATTAGTGGAATGTTGCAAGGATTAATGCCAGAGTCTCAACCTTTTACAATCTGCATTAATTACTTAGACATTGAGGCAGTGAATAATGTATCTAAGTTTACAAGTGACATAAAACCATGTGGAAATGTGAACTGTGAGGACATAAGGAGCTGCAAACATGTAGGCAGGTTACTTGAATCAGCAACAAGATGGTGAGTAGAGCATATTTTGGGAAACAGTGACATTATTCACTTTGATTATAAGATAAAAAAAATAGCACTTGTAAGAGGGGCTTGTATCATGCAAGGAACATAAAAAGTTAGCATGTAGGCACAGCAAGTAATTAGGAAACCGAATAGCATGTTGATTTTTATTTCAAGGTTGTTGGAATCCAGGAATAAAAGACTGTCTTATTAGAAGCATAGTGGCTTCAGTGAGATAGCAGCTGGAGAACTGTGTGCAATTTAGCTCTCCATATTTAAGAAATGATATCCTTGCATTTGAAGTCATACAGTTAAGAGATAGTAGCTACAGAAATAATGGATGCACTGATAGTCATCTTCCAAGAATCCTATGATTCTGGGCAATTCCCAGAGGATTGGAAGACTGCCAGTGCAACACTCTTATTCAAAAAGGGAAGGAAACAAAAATCAGGTAACTATAGGCCAGTTAACTTAACATCTATTATTGGAGAAATGCTAGAGTCTATTTAAAGGATGTAAATGCAGAACAAGCAGAAACTCATAATATAATCAGACATGGCTTCATGAAAAGCCTGATAAATTTTTTAAAGTCCTTTCGATAAGATGTCACACATAAGGCTGCTTGGCAATTCTAGAGTCCATGGTGTGGGAGGCAGTACTTTACATGGATAAAGGGCAGGCTAACTAATAGAAGGCAGAGAATTGAAGTAAAGAGGACTTTTACAGGATGGCAACCTATAACTAGTGAAGTGCCACAGAGATGTGTGCTGGGGCAACAATTACTTACGATATATGTGAATAATCCAGATGAATAGAGTGAATGTACAATAGCCAATTTTAAGGATTACACAAAAATAGATGTAAGCCAAGAGTGAGGATGACAGAAGACATCTACAGAGGGATACAAACAGGCTAACTGGCAGAATCTTGGCGATGGAATATAATGTGGAAAAATGTGAGGTTGTGCACTTTGGCAAGAAGGATAGAAGAACTGAATATTATTTAAAGGGGGAAAGATTGAAGAAAGCTGCAGCACTGAGACTTTGGGTGCTGGGTTTCTAGGGCATGAATCACACCAAAAATAGCACCCAAGTTCAGTGAGTGATAGGGAAGGCAAATGGAATGTTGCCCTTATTTCAAAGGGAATGGAATGCAAACATAGGGAAGTCTTGCTAAAACTAGACAAGGCAGTAGTTAGACTACACCTGGAATATGAGAGTGCCGTGCTGGAAAAGCACAGCAGGTCAGGCAGCATCCGAGGAGCAGGGGAGTTGACATTTTGGGGAAAAGCCCTTCAAATGTCGACTCTCCTACTCCTCGGATGCTGCCTGACCTGCTGTGCTTTTTCAGCACCACACTCTTGACTCTAATCTCCAACATCTGCAGTACTCACTTACACCTGGAATACACCTGTTAACAGGTTTGGTCTCCTAATCTAAGGAAAGATTGGCATTAGAGGCAGTCCAGAGAAGGTTCTCTATGTTGATTGTAAGTATTGAAGGATTTTCTTATTAGGACATGAGTAGGTTGGACTTGCACTGATTGGAGTTTGGGAGAATAAGTGGATACCTGACTGAAACATACAAGATTCTTAATGAGCCTGAAAGTGTAGATGTGGAAAGATTGTTTCTCCCTGCGAGAGAGTTTGAGATATCATGAGTGCATAATCTCAGAACAAGGGGTCGCACATTTAAGACAGAGATGAGGAGGAATTTCTTCTTCCAGAAGGTAGTGAATCTTTGTAATTCATTACTGCAGGTGGCTGTTATGGTTGAATCATTAAGTATGTTCAAGGCTGAGGTAGATTTTTAATCAGAAAAGGAAACAAGGGTTATGGGGGAAAGGCAGGAAAGTGGTGTTGAGAATTATCAGATCTCATTGAATGACAGAGCAGATTCAATGGTCTACATCTACTGCTGGGTCTTATGGCTTCATGGCAGTTAAGGTCCCTGAGATGAGAGGATATCTTCTGTTGAGTAGTTGAGTAAATTGGGTCTACATTCTCTGCTATTTATAAGATTGAAAGGTGATCTCATTCAAGCATTCAAAACTACAAACGGGCTCGACAGAGGCGATACAAAATGTTTCCCCTAGTGCAATATAAAACACAATCTCAGTGCATGGGATCAATAATTTAGGACTGAGATAAGAAAAGTTTCTTTAACCCCAAGGGGTGAAATCTTTAGAACTCTCCACCTAGAAAGCTGTGCACACACTATCTCTAAAAATATTTCAGGCTGTGGTGACAGATTTTTGTTCACTCAATGAGTCAAGAGATACAGAGAGTGGATGGAAGGTGGAGTTGAAGAAAAGTCATGGTCACATTGAATGGCAGAAGAAGCTTGATGGGTTGTATCATTTTCCCTTTCCTTAACTCCCATAAAGGTATCTTGTTAACTTCACCCAGACAGTCTTCACAGTTGCAACTCATAACTCATTCTCTGTTCAGATTTATTCAAAGGCCTGTTTCTGTATTGTGTCCTTTGCCAAATAACAACACTCCCTTTCATATAATGCTAAATTTCATATGATTTTATAAGGCCAGTAGACCATCACTTCTTTGTGGATCATGTCATCTTTCCTCAACATTATTTACAATGTTGCCTATCTTGGTGTTATAAGCATATTTGGATGGAAGCCGATTGGTCCTGGACATTTGTCACCCATCAATGCTATTTTTTTGTTCATTAATGTTGTTCTGGTTAAGTTAATTTTGGTAGATACAGCCTTTAATTCAGTATTTGTTTCTTTGTGATGTTTCATGCCACTTTTTCCTCCCCTTTAAATAGAGAAGATTGGGGGATGAGGGAGAAATCAGAGAACAAAAAGTGAATTAGAGATTCCTAATTTCCTCATTTCCAGTGACCGCAGCGTCAGTGATGCCTCTTCTCGTGTGTCATATCCAGATGTGCTTGTCTTTGCTGCTGTCTGTATTACCTTCTCCTGCAAATCAAGGGGAAGGGTATCAGTGGGTTACGGGATTGTTAGAGGCTGACCCAGCATCTTAGTTGTACATTAGGATGCAACAATTGTGAGACTTGCATTCATACAAGTTTGTAAGTCTGAGGCAAAACAAATGAGTGTTAGGATTGATGCCAACTCTATCGCGCGATTTTTGACAGGACAGTGGTCAGGATGGTGGTTAGTTAGTATAATATGCAATTTGAAAATGAACTCACTGACATTGACAACAATGTTGTAGTGGGTGTAGGTGTTTGGAAGTGTTAATTCCGCAGAGTGTTTTAAGCACCATTCACCATTGTGATGTCATATGGTCTTGGTGGGAAAATAGTTTCAGATATTGTAGGATTAAGACTTCCAATCCAAATTCTCTTCTGTTTCTGTACCAATGTCCATTGCAAACAAGCATACAAATTAGGAGGAGAAATAGGCCATTCAGCTCTGCTGTTTAATGAGTTCTTGGTTGGTCAGTCTGTATTTTGAATTCTACCCCCTTTTTTTATTCATTCATGGCATATGTGCATCAACAGCTGGGCCAGCGTTTATTGCCTGCCCTTAGTTGCCCCCCGGAAGATGGTGGTGAACTGCCTTCTTGAATTAGTGTGGTCCATGTGGTGTTAGTATACGCATAATGCCACTTGGGAGGGAGTTCTAGGAGTTTTGACCCAGTGACAGGAAATGAATGGTGATATATTTCCAAGTCAAGATGGTGAGAGGCTTGAAGGGGAACTTGCAGGTTGTTCTTGGCTGTTTAGATGGCAGTGGTCGTGGATTTGAAAGGTGCTGTCCATAAGCCCGTAGTGAGTTTCTGCTGTGTACATTGTAGCTAGTATATAATGCTGTTACTGAGCATCAATGGTGGAGGAAGCGGAAATTAGTGGGTGTGATAGTAAACAAGTGGGCTGCTTTGTCTTGGATGGTGTCGAGCTTCTTGAGTGTTGTTGGAACTGTACCCTTCCAGGCAAATGAGGAGTATTCCATCACATGTCTGACATGTGCCTTGTAGATGGTGGATAGGCTTACAGGAGATGAGAGATGAGTTACTCACTGTAGTATTCCTAGCATCTGATCCCCTCTTGCAGCCACTGTATTTATGTAAGTAGTCAAGCACAATTTCTTCTCAATGGTAATCCCAGGATTTTGAATAGAGTGTTCAGTGATGGTGATGCCATTGAATTTCAAGGGGGTGGGGGCTGTGTGGTTAGATTGTCTCTTATTGGAGTGGTCATTTCCTGGCATCTGTGCAGCACTTGTTACTTGCCACTTTTCAGCCCAAGCTTGGATACTCTTCTGGTTTTGCTGCTTTGAACATGGACTACTTCAGTATCTGAGGAGTTACAAATAATGCTGAACGTCATGCAAACATGGTTAAACATCCCCAATTCTGACCTTCTGATGGAGGGAAGGTCATTGATGAATAAGCTGAAGATGGTCATAGAGTCATAGAGTAACACATAGTCGTCCACATTGATCAGATATCCCAATCTGACCTAGTCCTATTTGTCAGCATTTGGCCCATATCACTGGAAACACTTGCTATTCATATACCCATCCAGATCCTTTTAAATGTCATAATTCTACCAGCCTCCTCCACTTTCTTTGGTAGCTCGTTCCATTTATGCACCAGCTTCTGCATGAAAAAGTTGCCCAAGGACCCTTTTAAATCTTTCCCCTCTCACCTTAAACCTGTGCCTCTAGTTTTGGACTATCCCCTCTTCCAGGAAAAAGACCCTAGCTATTCACCCTATCCATGCCCCTCATGATTTTATAAACCTCTATAAGGTGACCAGTCAGCCTCCAATGCTCCAAGGAAAAAGCCCCAGCCTACCATGTGACCATTATGGAGACTTGGATATCACAGGGGCAGGAATGGCTGCTGGATGTTTCAGGGTTTAGATATTTTAAAGGAATAGGGAGGGAAATAAAACAGGTGAAGGAGTGGTATTGCTAATCATTCATTTGTGGGACTTGGGCATCACTGGTTAGCCAGCATTGATAACCCATCCCTATTTGTCCTTGAGAAGGTGGTGGTGAGGTGCCTTCTTGAATTGCTGCAGTCTACTTGCTGTGAGTTGACCCACAATGCTGGTAGGGAGGGAATTCCAGGATTTTGACCCAACAACTGTGAAGGGAATGGTGAGTGGCTTGGAGGGGAACGTCCAGGTGGTGGTGTTCCCAAGCACCTGTTGTCCCTGTCTTTCTAGACAGAAGTGTTTGTGGGTTCGGAATGTGCCGCCTAAGGAGCATTGGTGAATTTCTGCAGTGCATCTTGTAGGTAGTTCACAATGCTGCTACTGAGTGCCAATGGTGGAGTGATTGTAGATGTGGTAGCTTGATTGAGTCAAGCTTCTTGAGTGCTCTTGGAGCTGCAGCCATCCAGGCAAGTGGAGAGTATTCCATCGCATCAGCAGTGATTCAAGAATGCAGCTCACCACCACTTTCTCAACGGCAAATAGGGATGGGCTTTCAATGCAGTCCTGTAGATGGTGGATAGACTTTGGGGTGTCAGGAGGTGAGTTACTCACTGCAGTATCCCTAGTCTCTGACCTACTCTTGTAGCCACTGTGTTTATGTGGTGTGTCCAGTTGAGTTTCTGGTCAATGGTAACCCCAAGGGTGTTGACGGTGGGGGTTTCAGTGATGGTAATACCATTGAATGTCAAGGGGTGGTGTTTAGAGTGTGTCTCATTGGTGATGGTCATTGTTTGGCATTTGTGTGGTGCGAATGTTATTTGCCACTTATCGCCCCAAGCCTGGATATTGTCCAGATCTTGCTTCATTTGAGCGCAGACTGCTTCAGTATCTGAGGAGTCACGAATGATGCTGAACACTGTGTAATCATCAGCGAACATCTCCACTTCTGACCTTATGACAGAGGGAGGGTCATTGATGAAGCAGCTGAAGATTGTTGGGCCTAGAAAACTGAGGGACTCCTGCAGAGTTGTCCTGGAGCTAAGATGACTGACCCTCCACAACCACAGCCATCTTCCTTTGTGCCAGGTATGACTCTAACCAGCGGAGTGATTGCCCCCGATACCCATTGATTCCAGTTTTGCCAGGGCTCCTTGATGTCATACTCTCACCTCACTTCTGGAATTCAACTCTTTTGTCCATGCTTGAGCCAAGACTGTAATGAGATCAGGAGCTGAATGACCCTGGTGAAACCCAAACTGGGCGTCACTGAGCAGATTATTGCTGAGCAGGTGGTGCTTGATAGCACTGTTGATGATCCCTTCCACCACTTTACTGACGATGGAGAGTAGACTGATTGAGCTGAAATTGGTTGGGTTGGATTTGTTCCTGCTTTTTCTGTAGCACAGCTACAGAAAAGGAAGTCATTGAGGAGGATTTATCTACTGAGTCAGTATGGGTGGAAGTCAGAAACAGGAAAGGAGCAGACACTTTATTGGAAGTTTTCTATAGAACCCCCAATAGCAACAGAGACATGGAGGAGCAGATTGGGAAGCAGGTTTTGGAAAGGTGGAGAAGTAACAGGATTATTGACATGAGTGACTTCAACTTCCCTAATACTGATTGGAATCTCCTTAGTGTAAATAGTTTGGAAGGAGCAAATTCTGTCAAGTGTGTCCAGGAAGGATTCCTGACTCAATATGTAGATAGGCTGACTAGAGGGGAGGCCATATTGGATTTGGTGCTTGGCAACATACCAGGTCAGGTGTCAGATCCCTCGATGGGACAGCATTTTGATGATAGTGATCACAACTTCCTGACCTTTACTATAGTCATTGAGAGGGATAGGAGCAGACAGTATAAGAAAGTATTTAACTGAGGGAAGGGGAATTACAATGCTATTAGGCAGGGACTGGGGTGCTTAGTTTGTGAACAGATATTCTCAGGGAAATGCATGACAGAAATGTGGAGATTGTTTAGGGAGCACTTACTGCAAGTGTTGGATAGGTTTGTCACATTGAGACAAGGAAAGGATGGTAAGGTGAGGGAATCTTGGATGACAAGAGATGTGGAATATCTAGTCAAGAGGAAGAAGGAAGTTTACATAAAATTGAGGAAACAAAGATCAGACAGGGCTCTAGAAGATTACAATGTAGTCAGGAAGGAACTGAAGAATGGACTTAGGCGAGCTAGAAGGAACATGAAAAAGCTTAGGCGGGTAGGATTAAGGAAAACCCAATGGCATTCTAAACTTATGTGAGTAACAAGAGGAATCCAAGAGTGAGGGTTGGGCTGATCAGGGACAGTACAGGGAACTTGTGCCTTCAATCAGAGGAGGTAGGAAAGGTCTTTAATAAATACTTTGCTTCAGTATTCGCTAGTGAGAGGGTCCTTATTGTTTGTGAGGACAGCATGAAACAGATTGATGTTAAAGAGGAGGATGTGCAGGCAATTCTGAAAAATGTGAGGATAGAAAAGTCCCCTGGGCCAGATGGGATATACCCAAGATTACTACGGGAAGCACAGGAAGAGATTGCTGATATTGCTGAATTTGGCGATGATACTTGTGTCCTCTCAGTCCACTGGAGTAGTACCGGATGATTGGCGGATAGCAAATGTTATTCCCTTGTTCAAGAAAGGGAATATGGATAACCCTTGAAATTTCAGGCCATTCAGTCTTACGTAGTTGGTGGGCAAAGTATTGGAGAGGATTCTGAGAGACAGGATTTATGATTAATTGAAAAAACATAGTTTGATTTGAAAAAGTCAGCATGGCTTTGTGAGTAGCAAATCATGCCTCACAAACCTTATTGAATTTTTTTTGAGGATGTGACAAAACACATTCATGAAGGTAGAGTTGTCGATGTGGTGTATATGATTTTTAGCAAGGCTTTTGATAAGGTTTCCCATGGTAGGCTCATTCAGGAAATAATGAGGCATGGGATACAGGGAAATCGCTCTCTGGATACAGTATTGGTTGGCCCATTGAAGAAAGAGTGTGGTATTGGGTGGAAAGTATTCAACCTGGAGCTCAGTGACCAGTGGTGTTGCACGGGGATCTGTTCTGAGACCTCTGATCTTTGTGATTTCTATAAATGATTTGGATGAGGAAATAGATGGGTGTGTCAGTAAGTTTGCTAATGACATGAAGGTTGGTGGATAGTGTGGAAGGCTGTTGTAGGTTGCAACAGGACATTGACAGGATGTAGAACTGGGCTGAGAAGTGGCAAATGGATTTCAACCTGGAAAACTATGAAGTGATTCATGTCAGAAGGTCAAATTTGAATGCAAATTACAGGGTTAAAGGCAGGATTCTTGTCAGTGTGGAGGAACAAAGGGATTTTGGGGTCCACGTCCATCGATCCCTCAAAGTTGTCACCCAAGTTGATAAGATTGTTAAGAAGACATATGGGGTGTTGGTTTTCATTAGTTGGGGATTGAGTTTAAGAACCATGAGGTTATGCTCTATAAAGACCTAGTCAGACCATACTTGGAATATTGTGTTCAGTTCTGGTTGACTCATTATAGGAAAAATGTAGAAGCTTTAGAGAGTGCAGAGGAGATTTACCAGAATGTTGCCTGGACTGGGGGGCATGTCCTATGAAGAAAGATTGAAGGAGCTAAGGGTTTTCTCATTGCAGCGAAGAAGGATGAGAGGTGACTTGATTGAAGTGTACAAGATGATGAGAGGCATAGATAGAGTGGATAGTCAGAGGTTTTCCCCCATGGCAGAAATGGCTATTACGAAGGGAAATAATTTTAAGGTGGTTGGAGGAAGGTTTGGGGGGATGTCTGAAGTAGGTTCTTTACACAGAGAGTACTCAGTGTGTGGAATGCACTGCCAGCAGTGGTCGTGGAGTCAGATACATTAGGGACAATTAACCAAATTTTGGATAGGCACATGGTTCATAGTAAAATGTAGAGTTTGCAGGTTAGTTTGATCTTAGAGTAGAATAAAAGGTTGACACAACATTGAGGGCTAAAGGGTCTGTATTGTGCTATTCTGTTTTATGTCAATTCAGCTTTTCCTATGACTCAAAGCCTCCAGTCCTGGCAACATTCTTGTAAATCCTTTCTGCACCCTCTCAAGTTTAACAACAACCTTCCTAAAGAAGGCTGACTAGAATTGTATGCAGTATTCTATAAGTGGCCTCACCAATGTCTTAAAAAGCCACGAAGTGACATCCTGACTTCTATACTCAATGCTCTGATCATTAAAGGTAAGCTAAACACCTTCTTCACCACCCTGTTTACCTGTAACTCCACTTTCAAGGAACTGTGCACCTGCACCCCTAGGTCTCTGATGTCCTTGAAATATTCAGCAACATTTGGGCCTCAAACACTGCCCTGAGGAACGCCTGCAGAAATGTTCTGTAGATGAGACGACTGACCTCCAACAGCCCCAACCATTCTTAATTGTGCCAGGTATGTATCCAACCAGCAGAGAGTTTGCCTCCTAATACCCATTGATTCCTGTTTCTCTACACTCTGTCAAATGAGGCCTTGATGCCCAGGGCTATCACTCTCGCCTCACCTCTGGAATTCAGCCCTTTTGTCTATGTTGAACTAAGGCTGTAATGAGGTCAGGAGCTGAGCGGCCATAACAGAGCAGGTTATTACTGAGCATGTGCTGCTTGATAGCACTGTTGATGACACTTTCCATCACTTTACCAATCTATGGTGAGAACTGTTAATTCAGCAATAGCTTGTGCAAGATCATTACTCTTTATTTTGAACTACACTCCCGTTCTTGAAGCAGCACTTCTGTCATTGACCCTCACTGCTACTTTGGCAAACTGCCTTTGGAAGATGTGACTGGAGGACTTATAGCCCCTCTAAATACAGGGCTTGTCTTTGTTCTTTCCAACTAAACCTTCAGTATATCATCACAATACGATGGTGCTCACTCTCTAGCATAGTCAACCATTCAATCCTTTACAGCACAGATTCAGTTCATGCATTAATCCCTTACTCTTGTCCCTCTGCTTTAAAAGGTGAGGCTGCTTTTAGATCTTTGCTGATCAACCTATTCAGCAATGATACTGCATAACCATTGGAGTAGGTGGGACTTGAAGCAGGGCTCCTAGCTTAAAGGTAAAGCTACTACCACTGTGCCACAAGACCCATCGCTACTGTACTCGGTATTAACAGGCAGCCTCCCATCGAAATACTAACCAAGTCTGGAGTCGAGAGTGTGTTGCTGGAAAAGCACAGCAGATCCAGCATGTTAGTTTCCAAGATCAAACGAGATCAGGCATTTTCAGACTAGCATAGTTGTAGGCAAGTAACACTAGTTACTAATGCTATCAGGCCCCCGATGATTTGTGTAGTCAATGAACAGTGTGGGTAGTGCTGGCTTTACACAGCAATTGTGTAACGCAGCAGGCAGCTCAATGAATGGGTGTGGGTTGGTCCGACACAGCAATGAGCCTGATTTTTGGTTCTCATCCAATTTGACCCAATTTACCTTTAAATTACTTTGTGGGACATTAGCACAAAGCAATTAATGTGCTATATTAGGAAAACTGGTTCACATTAACTGTCAGTATTTCCCCAGAGTCCTGGCAGCATGCCAACACTTATCAACTAAATAAAATGTCCTATCAGTGGCTTTGTTGTTTTGTTCCATTGAGGTACTAGGCTAAGCACACCATATTTCTGGCTTCATGCTGCTTCTCATTAATCTCAATATCTGTAAGAAATCGTACAGCAATGTTGATGAATAGAAAGTACAACACAAATTGTTTCAGAAAAACTCTCCTTGCATTGCAGTCCTTATTTATATTGTTGTTATTCTGCTTCCTCATGGTAAACAATTTCATTTTCTACTACTGACAGGTCTTGTTCTCTCACAGCATGAGTATTTCTACATTTTATTGGTTTTACATGCCATAATTGCTGTTCAATCTTCACTCTGCTTCTGCAACTCGAAGATCACTACCTTTGGTCAAGGTGGTTAGTCATACTTGACACACAAGAAGATGATTGTGGTTGTTGAAGGTCAGTCACCTCAGCTCCATGACATCTCTCGAGGAATTCCTCAGGGTAGTGTCCTCAGCTGAACCATCTTCAGCTGCTCCATCATAAGGTCAGAAACAGGGATGTTCAATGATGGTTGCACAATATTCAGCACCACTTGTGACTCCTCAGATACTTAAGCAGTCCGTGCCCAAATGCAACAAGATCTGGACAATATCTAGGCTTGGGCTGACATGAGGCAAGTAACATTTGTGCCACACAAATGTCAGGCTATGACCATCACCAACAAGAGACAATCTATCCACTGCCCCTTGACATTCAATGGTGTTACCATCACTGGATCCCCTAATATCAACATCCTGGGGGTTACCATTGATCAGAAACTCAACTGGACTCACCACATAAATACAATAGCTACAAGAGCAGGTCAGAGGCTAGCACTATTGTGGCAAGTAACCCACCTCCTGTCTCCCCAAAGCTTGTCCACCGTCCGCAAGGCACAGTCAAGAGTATGATGGAAAACTCCCACTTGCCTGGATGAATGCAGCCCCAACAACATTCAAGAAGCTTGACACCATCCAGGATAAAGCAGCCTGCTTGATTGGCACGCCATCCACAAGCATCGACTCCTTCCACCACTGATGCTCAGTAGCAGCATTATGTACCACCTACAAGATGCACAGCAGAAGTTCAACAAAGATCCTCAGACAGCACCTTACAAAGCAATTAAGACTTCTATCTAGAAGGATAAGGGCAGCAGACACAGGAGAACAGCACCACTATCAAGTTCCCCTCCAAACCACTCACCATCCTGACTTGGAAATATGTCATTGTTCCTTCACCGTCACTGGGTCAAAATCCTGGAATTCCCTCCATAATGGCATTGTGGGTCAACACACAGCAGATGAACTACAGTGATTCAAGAAGACAGCTCACCACCACCCTCTCAAGGGCAACTAGGACTAGGTAATAAATGCTGGCCAGCCAGCGATGCCCACATCCCAAAAATGAATCAATTTTTAAAAAGTTGTGTTTAAAAGGGGGTCTTAATGGAGGAGAGTAAAATGGAAAGGAAGATGAATTTAAATCGTGAATTGCTGAGATTAAAATCTAAAAAAGTAAAGGCACAATCCGAATGGTGTGTGGAAAATGGAAGTGTCGAGTAGGCTGGAGGCAGAGGAGTGGAGAGTTTGGTTGACATAATTGGGCTGGCTGAGTTGGCAGTACTAAAAAATACGAATTCAAGGATGAGAATTTTAAATTTCAAGTAGGACAAATTTGGAATCAATCTGGATCATTGAGAAAAGAGGAAGTATATAATCATAGAATCCCTACAGTGTGGAAACAGGCCCTTCGGCCCAACAAGTCCATACCAACCCTCCAAAGAGTAACCCATCCAGACCCATTCCCTTAACCTATATACATTCTTGGCTAATGCACCTAACCTACACATCCATGAATACTATGGGCAATTTAGTATGGCCAACTACCTAACCTACGCATCTTTTTTAGATTGTGGGAAGAAACCGGACCATCCAGAGAAAATCCACACTGACACGAGGAAAATGTGCAAACTCCACGCAGACAGTCATCTGAGGTTGGATTCAAACCCCATGTCCCTGGCACTGTGATGCAACAGTGCTAACTAATGAGCCACTATGCTGTCTGCATATGAGTGTAGGAAATCAGATACAGGCAGGTAACAGAGTGCTGACTGAGTAAAAGTTCACATAATGTGTTGAGTGAGAAGCCAATTGGGAAAGCATTAGAATAGTTCAGTTCAGAGGTGATAAAAACAAAGGGATGATGGTCTCTATAGTGGATTCCTGAAGCAAGGACAGGGGCTGGTGAGTTTGCAGAGAACGTCTGTGGTGGAAAGGATATGGAGATGGATTTTACACTTTGCAGCAATATGAGGGAGTGCTTCATTGGTTCCTAATCCTGACATTTCTGCTCATTCAATCAATTGTCAGCTGGCCTATTTTATGGGAGACAGATGGAAAGAGACTATTAAAGGGTGGGAAGCTCTGTGCTCAATCACTGAGGTAGGCCGTAAGGTCATGTGATAGGTACTACTGTGAACAGGATGTCAGTCACAGGTAGAATTATGATTGCCTCCTGCTCTCAGAATCAGTCCTTTCATATAGAAGTCTCAGGAAAGCTCTTAAAAAATGTTCTTTAAAAAAAATTCTGATGCTACCACCTTCTCAGTCAGAACCTACATGTACATTCAACCATGGTCCTGCTGGTAAGTACTTTCCATTACTTCCACTGCCTTATTCTAACTTCCATGAAAACTTCTAAATTTTCTTTTGTCCAATCCTTGAAAATTCTATGGATGACAAAAGATTGTGGGTAATTGGATTTCTAACTTCTCAATAGCTCATTACTTAGGATCGGGTAATGAACAAGCAGGTTGATTTATTCTGGATGGTTTTGAGATTCTTGAGTATTGAGGGAGCTGTATTATTCCAGCAGGTAGAGGGCATTCTACCTTGTAAAATTTCTACCTTGTGTTGAACAGGCATTAGGAAGTCAGGAGGAGAGTTACTCATCGCAGAATTCCTAGCCTCTACCTGATCTATACATCTGGTCCAGTTTAACTTCTGTTCAAATTTTTATTAATTTAAAATATGCTTTATTCACAAATTATCTATAAATAAATACCAACAAGTAAAACACAGCTCTGTACAGACTTTGTAGAAAATACAGTGGAATTATAACTTTCCTTGTTACAACTTCAATCAAACAAAAGGGAATTTTCCACTCATGCATGTTGACTATTTTCATTTCCATCAGAACTGATGGTATCTTGAAACTAAACAGATCTTCATTACACATTAGCAGGACAACTTTAGACTGTGCTTGGCTGCAGCTGTCCCAATCTTCAGTGCGTCTCTCAGCATGTAGTCCTGGATCTTGGAATGTGCCGGGCTGCTAACTAAGACAAGAGCTCATGGTGTTAGGCGCATGGATTATCTGATTGGCAGAAGGCAAAGAGTGGGATTAAAGGGATCTTTCTCAGGATAGCAGCTGGTGACTAGTAGAGTTCCATAGAGGTCAGTGTTGGGACCACAATTTTTCATGTTATCCATCAACATCTGGATGAAGGAACTGAGGTATTGTTGCTAGGTTTACAGAGAGGTGGAGGAACAGGTAATGTTGAGGAAGCGCTGCAGAAGGACTTCAACAGTCTAGGAGAATGCACAAAGAAGTGGCTGATGAAATACATTGTGGGAAAGTGTGGGGTCATGCACTTTAGTGAGAAGAATAAAGATGTAGACGGTGGCACGGTGGTTAGCACTGCTGCCTCACAGCGCCAGAGACCCGGGTTCAATTCCCGCCTCAGGCGACTGACTGTGTGGAGTTTGCACGTTCTCCCCATGTCTGCGTGGGTTTCCTCCGGGTGCTCCGGTTTCCTTCCGGTTTCCTCCCACCATCCAAAGATGTGCAGGGTCAGGTGAATTGGCCATATTAAATTGCCTGTAGTGTTAGGTAAGGGGTAAATGTAGAGGTATGGGTGGGTTTCGCTTCGGCGGGACGGTGTGGACTTGTTGGGCCGAAGGGCCTGTTTCCACACTGTAATCTAATCTAGACTATTTTCTAAATGGGGAATGGCTTCAGAAATCTGAAGCATAAAGGGACTTAGGAGTCCCAGTTCAAGATTCTCCTAAGGTTAACATGTAGGTTCAGTTGGAAGCTAGGAAAGCAACTGCAATATTAGTATTCATTTAGAGAGGCCGAGAATAAAAGAGAAGGGATGTACAGCTGAGGCTATATAAGGACCTGATCAGATCACATTTGGAAAACTGTGGGAAGTTTTGGACCAGTATCTAAGGAAGAACATGTTGGCATTGGAGGGAGCCCAGAGGAGATTTATAAGAATGATCCCAAGGATGAGATATGAGGAGCAATTGAGAATTCTGGGTTTGTACTCAATGGAGTTTAGAAGGATGAAAAAGGGATCTGATTGAAACTTACGGAATACTGAGAGGCCTGGATCAAATGGACCTGGAGAAGATGTTCCTACTCATCTGAGAAAGTAGGCCCAAGGGCTAAGCCTCAAAGAAAAGGAAAAACCTTTTACAACTGAGATAAGGAGAAATTTCTTCATCCAGAAGATGGTTAATCTGTCAAATTTATTGCCACAGAAGGTTGTGGAGGCCAATGAATCTCTTTGAGACAGAGATTAGATACATTCCTGATGAGTAACAGAATCAAAAGTTGTGAGAAGAAGGCAGGAGAGTATGGTTGAGAAACATATCAGCCGTGATTACATGGCAGAGCAGACTCAATGAGCTGAATGGCCTAATTCTGTTCCTGTATCTTATGGTCTATGATCTAATAGACATGGAATACTTCTCAATGCAACAACATTACTGCAGGAGTTCAAAATCTACATACCCTGATGTTCAGAGAATGCAATACAATAGAATGCTAAGGAGTTTTAACATGACGTGCGCTGTACATTCCTGCACTACTCCCACTAGTCACACTTCCAATTTGTTCCTCTGAACAGACAAGAGGCTAATACTGGGAATAAGTGGAAATCATCTTCAAATATGCAGAACGTCCTCCAATCGTATCATCAGTGCCCAACTGCAATTTAACTAATGCATTAGAATGTTGTGTCTTTTACTTAAGTCAACCTGGCGAGATTGTTGGAAGAAGACAAAGACATTTTTTTGTTTTAAAAAATTCCTTGTGGATTCCAGTTTTTAAAAATTCATTCATGGGACGTGGGTTCACTGGCTAATGCAGCATTTATTGTCCATCTCTAGTTGCGCAGTGAGCAGTTAAGAGTCAGCCACATTGTTATGGGTCTGGAGCCACATGTAAGCCAGACCAGGTAATAATACAGATTGCCTTCTCTAACAGACATTAGTGAATCAAATGTTTTTTTCTGATGATTGACAATAGTTATATGATTGCCATTGCATTAGCTTTTACTTGATGTTATTCTGCTGGCTGCCTGACATGTCCTTTTCCTGACAGTTTCAACTGAAGAACTGAGCAGGTGCATGTAGATAAGTGCTGAACATCTCCTTGATCTTACATTGATGAGGCTTGATTATTTTATCATTCTCTTGATTCTCATCTCCTCCTTGCAATTTGTTCCCTCAAAATTTCCAAATGCTTTCAAACCTCAGGGAATTCACACTTGCCACAGTTCAAAGAATCCAGGTCGGTTAGAATTTGCTTTTGTTCTTATGTAAAGTCTCAATCAATACAGGTTTTATTGGTAGCTCGTAATGAATAGGGAAAAGTGCATTATGATTTGCTTCACAAAATCCATTACTTCTGACCAGTCTCCTTTATACTGACAGCAAATTTTCATTGTAGCTGACAGTACTCTTGAAGCACATTCCATGAAGGTGTCCAGTACTAATTGAATAACCTCGCAGAAAAATTCAATGGATTACATTGTAACAGGAAACCTGCAAGATAAGCTTGCATTTTTTGAATAATGTATTATACATTTGATTTCTTTAGCTCCAACTCATTGCATGTGTATGCAACAAATATCTGAAATGTCTACATTTCAAGACCTGTGCATCCAATCTGTCATGCCATGTGCCATAATTGGAAATGTGGGTTTATAAGTACCAACATTATACCTCATTATCCAAGGCAAACATTTTTGGTTGGATTAGAATGATGGCTGACTGTTTTTCATTCATGGGATGTGGATGTCACTGACTAGATCAACATTTATTGACCAGTTAAGAGTCAATCACATTGCTAAGAGTCTGGAGTTATTCATAGGCTAGACCAGGTAAGGATGATATGCAGGAGGCTGGAAGAACACAGCAAGCCAGGCAGCATCAGGAGGTGGAGAATTCGACATTTTGGGTGTAACTCTTCTTCAGGACTTGTCCTGGTCCTGAAGAAGGGTTACACCCGAAACGTTGACTTCTCCACCTCCTGATGCCAACTGGCAATCTGTGTCCTTCCAACCTCCTACCTGTCTACTTCGGATTCCAGCATCTGCAGATGTTTTTGTCTCTGACCAGGGAAGGATGTCAGATTTCCTCCTCTAAAGAACATTACCTTCTCAGAAGGGTTTTCGCAACAATCAACAGTGGTTGCATGGGCACCATTAGACTAGCTTTTAATTCCAGAACTTTTTTAGAAATTGAATTCAAATTTAACCACCTGCTATGGTGAGATTCAAACCAGTGTCACCAGAACATCAGCCTGGAGCTTTGAGTTACTTGTCCAGTGATATTTCTAATACACTACCACCTCCCTAGATTTGTCAAGCTGCCTATATGATCTCCAGGTAATTGCAAATCAATAGTGTAGCAATACAGTCAGAAAACAGAAGATGAAAAATTTCAGAATTATCGAGTGACCAAATTGTTCATTTTCTCAAAGCTATCAATCTGGATGCCAAATAACAAAAAAATTGATGAAATGTATTCAAAAATGTCAATTTGATCCACTACATAGATTCTTAACTCAGCTAAAAATGCATCTGTCTCAATGATATTTATAGCGTAGCTTCATAAAAACAATTCAGAATCACATACTGACTTATTATAATTTCCTGTAAAACAAATTCTTATAAACTCTATCGGGATTCTGAGGTACAATCTGATGTATTTGCTGAGAATGTAAATTTTTGGGTTGTGTTTTGTTACTTGAATTTGTTTGAATCTATGTCAATTATAAGAGACTTCCTTCCTCTTCAATTTGTCTCCATTCATTTTCTGTGCTGAAGTTTTAGTGACCTGTCACATGTCCTGTACTTCCTTTAATGGTCTGGTTCAACCTGATCAGCTGCACAGTAAAAATCCTGATCGGTACTCCTTTTAGAACCTCAAACTAACCATCTGCCAAAACATATTCTGCAGCTCATATGTTTACCCCACACCAGTTGTTACTTTCTGGCACATCCATCTAGATTCCTTTACAGTTGGGTAAATCTGACATAGCCCATTTGGTCTTATCCAATTCTTCACCACTCTAATAAAAAAAAACTGCGGAGGCTGAAATCTGAAATAAAAACAGAAATTGAGTTTCTCCAGCCAAGTAATCTTGTCACTCATTCACTCTGACAGCAAACAAATTAACTATCAGCCTCAAGTGCTTCTCATTCTTTGCATGCCCACTGCCGCAAATATTTGTTTTCTGCATGTCTGTCTTTCTTCCCCATATGCTTCAACCCCCTTCTTCTTGTGTGCTTATCTAAACTTTCAGTGATCAATCTATTTGCTAGTCCAGCCTAAAGGTCTCATCTGCATTAAGTGATTCCCAAACATTTATTCAATTACTTCCCTGCCCTAACCATCTTCCAATCTGATTCTAACTGCAGGCATTTCCCTGCTTCACTGAGTGAACAAGTGCTTCCTCATCCATTTGAGGACAAGCGTGAACAACCGTAAAGGAATAACTCTGATGGATTGAGAAATCAAGAGGAGATTTAAGACAGTAATGGTAGGGTCAGAAACATTTCTGGCTCCCAAACCCAATTCGGGATAAAGAGTCCTGGCTGGTTCAATTTTTTTTGTGAGGGACCAATGCTAACTGAAACGTAGGCCTCTGTCCCAGAGACAGCCAAAGATGCTGCTGGGGGCAGAGGCCTAAGTGAAAGGCTGTTGGTAATCCAGAATATCATCCTAGCTGACAAAATATAGGAAACAAATACAACCATCGATCTCTCAACCTCATACCCCTCATCACCCAAAGATTCCCTGTGCCCCAGACACACCAGCTCATACTACCATATGCTCCCCATCCACCATTCAGAATCCCCCTCCCCCCATAACTTTCATGCTTCCTCATACTCCAACTAAACCCATGGATAATCATATTTTCCATGTCAAAGTATGCTCCTCTACCACCCTGTACTCTATTATAGGCCTTTGAAAACATATGCCAATTTATGCAAGCCAACAACCACAACCTACTATCCTTTAGCACTGAAAATAAGCTTAGATTCAAATGCTGTATAAAATGACAAAGGAGTGGAAGGAGGGAAGAAGAGGAGGATGGGTGCTTGTTGGGGGAAGCAAAAACTATGAGAAGATGTGATTTTGAATTATTCAGCTTTTATCAGAGATTGTAAGAAGGATGAGTTTTGAAGGAATAAGGAGCATTCAGCAACGAAAATAGGTCTTTGTGTATGGAATTTCAGTACATTGTTCTGTTAGCCATAGAATGATAATAGCAGAAGATATAGTAGCAGGACAGCATGGTGACTCAGTGATTAGCACTATTGCCTCACAGTTCCAGGGACCTTGGTTTGATTCCAGCCTCGAGTCACAGTCTGTGTGGAAGCTGTACATTCTCCCCATGTATGCATGGCTTTCTTCTGGGTGCTCTGGTTAGACGTGGTGTTACGACACGGGGTAAACCCTTCTGCTAACTTAAACGAGCAATATAGAAATGATTCTCTCCATGCTGTAATCTGTTAAAGTTCGAGAGGCAAAGAACTATCCCAAAAGTTACAATGTAAGGTAAAAATTAACAACTTTTTTAAAAAGTCTAACAGAGAATAATTAACTAACAACTATTTCCACTCCTTTCTCTAAACCTGCCTTTTACCTTCCTCTCTACAGTACTGGTCCAATAAAAATCCCGATTATGATTTGCAAAAAATATAATCACGTTTCAAAACCAGGTAGCTTTGTCGAGTGTCCGTTTTCCTCTGTCTTCTTTTCTTCTTCTTAGGGATTCTGCTTCACAGGTCTTTGATAGATAAAGGTACCTTTAAGAGAGCATTCTAAAAGCACTGTGTATTGTTCTGTTTTTGTTGGTGCTCTTTGCTGCTCTGGGTAACTCTTCAAAATGTCTCCAACACCAGCATATCATTCCTTAGATATGGGGCCTAAAACTGCCACAATATTCCAAATACAGTCTGACCAGAGCCTTATACAGCCTCAGCAATACATCTCTGCTAGTGTATTCTCGCCCTCTCAAAAGGAATATTATCATTGCAGTTGCCATCTGAAATGACAACTGCACCTGCATGTTAACCTAAAGAGAATCCTGAACTAGGATTCCCAAGTCTCTTTGTGCTTCAGATATCTAAACCTTTCCCCTTTTAGAAAATAGACTGTTTTTATTCTTCCTACCACAGAACATAACCTCACACTTTCCCACATTGTATTCCATCTGCACTTCTTTGTCCACTCTCTGAGCCTGTCCAAGTCCTTCTGCAGCCTCATCTCTTCCTATCTGTGTCATCTGCAAATGCAGCAACAATGCTGTAAATTCCTTCATCCAGATCATTAATTTATAAAATTAACAGATATGGCCCCAACAAGGACCCCTGCGGAATTCTACTAGTCACCTGTTGCCATCCTGAAAAGGATCTCTTTATTCCTACTCTCTGCCTTTGGCCAGTCACTAATCCCTACCAATGCCAGTACCTTTTCGGTATCTTTTAATTTAGCAGACTCCTGTGCAGCACCTTGTCAAAGGCCTTTTAGAAATCCAAATAGATCATGTCGACTGGCAGTCCAAGTCTAACTCGCTCATTACTCACTCCAAGAATTCTAAAGATTTGTCAGGCATGTTTAGCCTAATTTCCCAGTAGTTCCATGTCCACTCTTGCCTCTCTCTTACCTTTTAGATAACTAAAAAAAAAACTCTTTGAACCTTCTTTTATATTATTAGCTAGCTTACTCTCATATTTTATCTTCTCTCCCCACCATTTTTTTTAGTTATCCTCTGCTTGATTTAAAGGCATCCCCATCCTTTGAGTTCCCAGTGATCTTCACCACATTGTTTGCTTTTCCTTTTGCTCTTATGTTGTTCCTAACTTCCCTTGTCAGCTATGGTTTCCTTATCCTCCCTTTAGCGTTTGCCTTGTGATGAATTTCTGCTGTGCCTCCTGAATTACCTCCAGAAATTTCTGCCATTGCTGCTCCACCATCTTCCCTTCTAATCGGGTCTGGTCAGTTCCTCACTTATGCCTTTGTAGTTATCTTTACGCAACTGTAATATCATTATGTCTGATTCTTGCTTCTCCATCTCAAACTGCCGGGTGAATTCTATCATATTATGGTCACTGCCCCCTTGACTGCTTGACCACTCCATGCTGGCTGCCATTTAGTCAAAACCTCTGGGGAGCGCCATACTTGGCCTCAATGGCATATTCTGCTCAGAAAGGGTCGTCTGGAAATCTAAACAGATCATGTTCACTTGCTGGAGTGGGAAGATTCAATGGCCTGTCTTGAACAACTGGGAAGTGAGGTGATAACATGATAGTGAGATGTTCTCTTCTCCTTTTCAATCTTCTGCTCCTATTCACTGACTACATGGAGGGAGGATGCTAGCTCTTTGAATGCGGTGAAGTTCTTGAAGGTGATCCATTTCCAGACTTTTCTCCCTGTTCTGTCTGACATTCTCTCATAGCAGAATAATAGAAATGGTGCACTGAAATGTGGCATTGAAGAAAACCGTGTCAGGATGGAGTTTGGAATAGGCAGAAAATGTCTCTTTGTTAATGAGGAAGCATGTAGTTAGGGAGCTTCCAGCAGTGGGCATGCTTGTACTGTGTGAATAAATTGCTGTTGAAAGAAGACTGGAAATTTTCAATACCTCTGCCAAAGGATAGAGATTTAGGGACAGAATGTACTGAGGATGGCACAAAAAAACTGATCATTTTTACAAGGAGCATGCAATGCCATATTTTGTCCCTTTGAAGGTGTGCGTGAACTCAGCACTGTGCCCATTGAATCATGCAATTCGCATTCAGGTTATCTGCAATCTGCTGTTTTGCTTTAAGCCCAGCTGTTTATCAGAGAAAAAAAGGCCCATTTATGTACTGTTTACGTCAGGGGTGTATTTGAAAGCATTCTTAACAAAACGTTCAACCACAGTTCTGCCTTATCTTCTGTGTTGCAATTTTTTCTCCCCCATTTCCTACAGCCCCAACTCCAACCATAGTTGCGGTGAGCAGGAGTAAATTACCGCTGATGCTGGAATCTGTACTGAAAACAAAAAATGCTGGAAATCACAACAGGTCAGGCAGCATCCATGGAGAGAGAAAGCAACTTAACATTTCAAGTCTAGATGACTCTTCATCAGAGCTGAATTGAAGTATGGAGGGGGCAGCTGTAGTGGTAGGGGCGTTGGTGTTGGAGTGTGGTGGAGAAAGGATGTTGATTATTCAGATTAAGTGATCAGAATGTGAGAATGTTCAAAGTTTGTGCGAAGATTTGTAGCTCAGGTGCTCGTTGTTCTGTCTGGCTTGCCCTATGATAGTAGTGTTGTCCCCGTCGAATTCATGTTGTTTGTTGTCTGCGTGTGTGGCTACTAAGGATAGCTGTTCGTGTCGTTTCGTGGCTAGTTGATGTTCATGTATGCGGATTGTTAGCTGTCTTCCTGTTTGTCCTATATAGTGTTTAGTGCAGTTCTCACCAGCCTGACCCTGAGATCTCCAACATAGTTGTGAGCAGCTTTTGGTTGTGCAAAAACATTTTATCATCTGTTTCTTCTGCCTATTTCCTTTTCACTGAGCCACGAGAAAACGTTTTCTCTAACATTACTGCTGCCCTGACCTAGAACTCCTAACAGAACAACTTTTGACCCCACTATGCTTGTAAACTACTGTTTCATTTCCAAACTCCTTTTCCTCTCGAGCTCTTGAATGTGTTGTCATGTCCCAAATGCATGTAAATCTCTCCTGAGACTCCACATTTTAATGCCTCCAATCAGATTTGCAACTCCTCCACTTAGGAGATTAGATTCCCTACAGTGTGAAGACAGGCCCTTTGGGTAACATGTCCGCACCAACCCTCTGAAGAGTAATCCACCCAGACTCATTTCCCTACATTTACTCCTGCCTAATAACACCTAACACTATGGGAAATTTAACATGGCCAATTCACCTGACCTGCACATTTTTGGATTGTGGGAAGAAACCCAAGCAGACACGGGGAGAATGTGCAAACTACACACAGGCAGTCGTCCAAGGCTGGAATCGAGCCTGGGTCCGTGGCGCTGTGAGGCAGCAGTGCTGACCACTGAGCCACCGTGCCACCCCAGTATTGGGATGACTTTTAGGGTATCAACAGTGTACTTTGTGACTGTGGAAAAGGTAAACAGCTTCATTAGCCTTCTGCTGCCTTCAACACAATTGGTTCTTTTAATGTCTTGACAACTATCGTGTTGTTTAACAGGAAGCGAATGTTGGTCAGCTATCACAGAAATGGAGTAAGCAGGAATCGGTGCAAATAAAGAGACAAGCAGTGGCAGAATTTTGGTCTAACTCAAGTTTACAGAGGCTAGAGTGTGAGAAGCCAGCCAGTGTGCAATTGAATAGTCAGCTCCAACAATAACAAAAGTCTGGATGAGGATTTCAGCATCAAAAGCGTTGAGGTGGAGTAGAGTTGGGCAATGTTGCAGGAATGGATGTAAACAGTCTTATTGATGGTGTGGGAATGTGGGCAAAAGTTCATCTTGGGGTCATGTCAAGCTGGGGACAGACTGGTTCCACAGCAGACAGTAACAAGGCGAGGGTGTTTAATTCAGGAAATTTCTGCTTCTTCACTACGAGATGCCAGACAAGCTGGGAATTGTGGCAGAGTTAACTAAAGTTGTGGTAAGGGAGAGCGAGGTGTCATTAGCATTCATGGGAAAATTGACGCTATGTTTTTCAATGAGAGGCAGAATGCAGATGAGGGTGTGGCAAGGATGGATGCTCAGGAGCAGAAGAAACTGGGTGAAAGCAGGAAGAGAACCAACCATTTGCAAGAGAAGAAGGGAGCCAGGTAAATGCAGTTCCACCTCACTGCACAACAGTGGAGAGGTGTTGGAACAAGATGATTAATTAAGTAAATGCATTGGTTCCAATTAGTGGTCGCCCAAAAATACATGCTCAATGGACCCATTCCCAATGGCTGCAGTAACTAGGTTTTCACAGAACAAACAAAGCTCATTGCTGGGAAGAGGATCCATTACTGGGAGTCATCATCAATCACAAATGTGATGTACTCCCAGAACCTGAATAACTCGTTCTTTGGGGGCTATGGTGTGGTGGCAATGTCTCTACTTCTCAACCAGTAGGCCTGGGTTCAACTCCCACTTGCTCCAAAGGTATACCTGAACAGGTTGATTAAAAATATTCACACCTCCTTCCTTCAGGTTGCTCTTTTTAGCCTGCACAATATTAAATTTTACATTTAAAATTGACTTCATCTGATGGAGAGCAGAGGCAGTTGGCTGCTAAAGCTGTGGTTGTAAATATGTATTTATACATGTATTGCTTCTTGTTTTTACAACAGATGGTTAGTTAAATTGTATTTGGTAAAAATAGTGAATTCCAGAACAATAGCAGATTTATCACACAGTGTGGTCACATCACAACCAGATTACTCTTCCTTTGCCAATTGCTACTATGCCATTTTAGAGGCAGTGTAGTGATGAATTAGAAAGACCAGTGGGAACTTTGGCTTTTAATTTTATTGTCTTGACATGGACTAATGGAGTGAGATATTCACTCTGGCCTCATGAATAATTCATGTGGAAGTAATACTTAAGGCCAAATGAATTTAAGACATCATTTCCACTTTGGTGACAGTCTGCTTGGATACAGAGAGACAAAACAGTTTGTGGTATAATGAAAATTGCTGAATTATTAATGAAATTATTTAAATTACAATTATTACAAATAAAATTAAAATCTCAGTAAAACTTAATCTTGCCTGTAACAACCATCATTAATTATTTCTTTTTCGTTTGTTCTTGGATGCGAATGCTGCTGGTGAAACCAACATTTTTCCCCATCAATAATAGCCCTTGAGAAAGTGTTGGTGAGCCATTTTCTTGAGCCACTGCACTCTGTGTGGTGTTGGTCTAGCTACAGTGCTGTTAGGAAAGGAGGTGCAAGATTTTGACTCCGCAACAATGTGGAGGAGATAGGGTTCTGTAGCTCTTGAATCAAATTCCACAACGGCCCGTCCACAGATAATCTTCCACCATCAATCTGTACCAATTACGAATGACCTTATACCATCAGCTTATAGTACTCATATTCCTTTCCAGTTTTTATGATGATGGCCCTACTAGGAGGGAGAATATTAAGAACAAAGAGCAATACAGCACAGGAATAGGCCCTTCAGCCCTCCAAGCCTACGCTGATACATTTTGCCCTTCCATACTAAAACTATCTTCACTTTTAGGATCCGTAGCCTTCTATTCCCTTCCTATTCATATATTCATCTAGGTGTTTCTTGAATGCTGCTATTGTGTTTGCTTCCACCACCCCCTCTGGCAGTGCATTCCAGGCACTCACCATCCTGTGTGAAAAACATGCCTTGCACTTCTCTTTTAAAATTTGCCCCCACACCTTAAACCCATGTCCCCGAGTAATTGACGCTTCCACCCTGGGAAACCGCCTCATACTATCCACTCTATCTATGCCATTCACAGTCTTATAAACTTCTATCAGGTCACCCCTCAACCTCCTGTGTTCCAGTGAAAACAAGACCAGTCTATCCAACATTCTTCATCGATAAAATCCCCCATACTAGGCAACATTCTGATCAACATTTTTTGTACCCTCACCAGAGCTGTATGTAATATTCCAAATGTGGCCTCACTAAAATTGCCTTTAGTAGAGTGAAATGTCCTTCTTGTCAGATGTGGGTGTTTAAAGAGAGTTTAAGGATTACAGTGGATTATATCTGCAATAAATGCTGTTGGTTGCGAAGCATATCAGATCGAACGGATCAGTTGGAGAGACAGTTAGAAGCAATGAAAAATTTGCAACAACAACAGTATGTGACGGATGGCAGTTACATGAATGGGGGAAAGTCTCGGATACAATCACATAGATGGGGTAACTCCAGGATAGGTAAGAGAGGTAGGCAGCTAGTGCAGGAGTCTTTTGTGTCTATATCTATTTCAAATAAGTATGCTGTTTTGGAAAATGGAGGGGGAGATGGATTCTCAGGGGAACGTAGCATGAACAGCCAAGTTTCTGGTATTGGGACTAGCTTGAATGCAATGAGAGGTACGTCAGGTTCCAAGAGATCAATTGTGTTAGGGGATTCTCCAGACCAAGGTATAGCCATTTCTGTGATCAGCAGTGAAAAATCAGAGTGGTGTGTTGCTTCCCTCGTGCCAGGATCAAGGATGTCTTGGAGAGGGTGCAGAATGTTCTCACGGGGGGAGGGGCCAGCAAGAGGTCATTGTGCACATTGGAACCAACGATATAGGAAGGGAAAAGGTTGAGATTCTGAAGGGAGATTACAGAGAGTTAGGCAGGAATTTAAAAAGGAGGTCCTCGAGAGTAGTAATATCTGGATTACTCCAGGTGCTACAAGCTAGTGAGGGTAGGAATAGGAAGATAGAGCAGATGAATGCATGGCTGAGGAGCTGGTGTATGGGAGAAGGATTCACATTTTTTAGATCATTGGAATCTCTTTTGGGGTAGAAGGGACCTGTACAAGAAGGACAGATTGGAAGGGGACTAATATACTGGCAGGGAAATTTGCTAGAGCTGCTTGGGAGGATTTAAACTAGTAAGGTGGGAGGTGGGGGTGGGAGGTGGGTCACCCAGGGAGATAGTGAGGAAAGATATCAATCTAAGACTGGTACAGTTGAGAACAGAAGTGAGTCAAACCATCAGGGCAGGCAGGGGCAAGATAGGACAAATAAATTAAACTGCATTTATTTCAATGTAAGGGGCCTAACAGGGAAGGCAGATGAACTCAGGGTATGGTTAGGAACATGGGACTGGGATATCATAGCAATTACAGAAACGTGGCTCAGGGATAGGCAGGACTTGCAGCTTAATGTTCCAGGATACAAATGCTACAGGTAGAAAGGGAGGCAAGAGAGGAGAGGGAGTGGCGTTTTTGATAAGGGTTAGCATTACAGCTGTACTTAGGGAGGATATTCCTGGAAATACATCCAGAGAAGTTATTTGGGTGGAACTGAGAAATAAGAAAGGGATGATCACCTTATTGGGATTGTATTATAGACCCCCTAATAGTCAGAAGGAAACTGAGAAACAAACTTGTAAGGAGATCTCAGCTATCTGTAAGAATAATAGGGTGGTTATGGTAGGGGATTTTAACTTTCCAAACATAGACTGGGACTGCCATAGTGTTAAGGGTTTAGATGAGAGGAATTTGTTAAGTGTGTACAAGAAAATTTTCTAATTCAGTAAGTGGATGCACCTACAAGAGAAGGTGTAAAACTTGACCTACTCTTGGGAAGAAAGACAGAGCGGTGACTGAGGTGTCCTCTTGGGAAGAAAGACAGAGCGGTGACTGAGGTGTCAGTGGGGGAGCACTTTGGGACCAGCGATTATAATTCTATTAGATTTAAAATAATGGAAAAGGACAGACCAGATCGAAAAGTTGAAGTTCTAAATTGGAGAAAGGCCAATTTTGACAGTATTAGCCAAGAACTTTCGAAAGCTGACTGGAGGCAGATGTTCACAGGTAAAAGGGACGGCTGGAAAATGGGAAGCCTTCAGAAATGAGACAATGAGAATCCAGAGAGAGTATACTCCTGTTAGGGTGAAAGGAAAGGCTGGTAGGTATAGGGAATTCTGGATGACTAAAGAAATTGAGGGTTTGGTTAAGAAAATGAAGGAAGCATATGTAAGGTATAGGCAGGATAGGTCGAATGAATCCTTAGAAGAGTATAAAGGCAGTAGGAATATACTTAAGAGGGAAATCAGGAGGGCAAAAAAAGGACATGAGATAGCTTTGGCAAATAGAATTAAGGAGAATCCAAAGGGTTTTTACAAATATATTAAGGACAAAAAGGTAACTAGGGAGAAAATAGGGCTTCTCAAAGATCAGGAGAATTGACGTTTCGGGCATGAGCCCTTCTTCAGGGCTCATGCCCAAAACGTCGATTCTCCTGCTCCATGGATGCTGCCTGACCTGCTGCGTTTTTCCAGCAACACATTTTCAGCTCTGATCTCCAGCATCTGCAGTCCTCACTTTCTCCTTCTCAAAGATCAGCAAGGCTGCCTTTGTGTGGAGCCGCAGAAAATGGGGGAGATACGAAACAAGTATTTTGCATCAGTATTTACTGTGGAAAAGGATATGGAAGATATAGACTGTAGAGAAATAGATGGTGACATGCAGAATATTACAGAGGAGGAAGTGCTGGATGTTTTGAAAAGCATAAAGGTGGATAAATCTCCAGGACGTGATCAGGTGTACCCTAGAACTCGGTGGGAAGCTACAGAAGTGATTGCTGGGCCTCTTGCTGAGATATTTGTATCATCGATAGTCACAGGTGAGGTGCCTGAAGACTGGAGGTTGGCTAATGTGATGCCACTGTTTAAGAAGGGTGGTAAGGACAAGCCAAGGAACTATAGACTGGTGAGCCTGACGTCGCTGGTGGGCTAGTTGTTGGAGGGAATTCTGAGGGACAGGATGTACATGTATTTAGAAAGGCAAGGACTGATTAAGGATAGTCAACATGGCTTTGTGCTTGGGAAATCATGTCTTACAAACTTGATTTAGATTTTTGAAGAAGTAACAAAGAGGATTGATGAGGGCAGAGTGGTAGATGTGATCCATATGGACTTCAGTAAGGTATGGACTAGCCATTTGGATACAGAACTGGCTCAAAGGTAGAAGACAGAGGGTGGTGATGGAGGGTAGTTTTTCAGATTGGAGGCCTGTGACCAGTAGAGTGCCACAAGGATCAGTGCTGTGTCCTCTACTTTTTGACATTTACATAAATGATTTGGATGCGAGCATAAGAGGTACAGTTAGTAAGTTTGCAGATGACACTAAAATTGGAGGTGTAATGGACAGCGAAGAGGGTTACCTCAGATTACAACAGCATCTTGACCAGATGGGCCAATGGGCTGAGAAGTGGCAGATGGATTTTAAGATAAATGTGAGGTGCTGCATTTTGGGAAAGCAACTCTTAGCAGGACTTATACACTTAATGGTAAGGTCCTAGGGAGTGTTGCTGAACAAAGAGACCTTGGAGTG
>NC_057714.1:45900790-45907921 GCF_004010195.1 Chiloscyllium plagiosum | reverse complement strand
AAAATTATGAGGGGCATGGATAGGATAGATAGACAAAGTCCTTTCCCTGGGGTGGGGGAGTCCAGAACTAGATGGCATAGGTTTAGGGTGAGAGGGGAAAGATATAAAAGAGACCTAAGGGGCAACATTTTCACATAGAGGGTGGTACGTGTATGGAATGAGCTGCCAGAGGAAGTGGTGGAGGCTGGTACAATTGCAACATTTAAGAGGCATTTGGATGGGTATATGAATAGGAAAGGTTTGGAGGGATATGGGCCGGGTACTGGCACGTGGGACTAGATTGGGTTGGGATGTCTGGTCGGCATGGACAGGTTGGACCGAAGGGTCTGTTTCCATGCTGTACATCTCTATGACTCTATAAAACAGCAGCATAACTTGTCTATCCTTATACTCAATACTCCGTCCAATGAAGCAAGCATTCCATAAGCCTTTTTTTACTACCTTATCTAACTGCTCTGCCTGCTCCAAAGATCTGTGGACCTGCAAACCCATATCTGGGTTCTGCCATTCATTGTATAATTTCCAACTGTACTTGACCTTTCAAAATGTATGACCCCACACTTGCTGAATTAAGCTACATCTGACATTTAATGTTGACCTTAACACATGGCTTGGGAGTGAAAGTGGACAGACTCATACTGTGGCCTGAACAGCATGGGCTGTGGTGAAATTTGTGGCAAAATCATGTAAGCCCTATTTCAATATGGGTGCAACTTTCTGCAAATACTAGCCATCATGATGAGATTTTCATAGAATCAAGCCCAACAAGTCCACACCAACGTTTCAAAGAGTAACCAACCCAGACCCATTCCCCGATCCTATTACTCAACATTCACCCCTGATTAATGCACCTAACCTACACATCCCTGAACACTATTGGAAATTTAGCATGGCCAATTCACCTAGCCTGCATATCTTTGGATTGTGGGAGGAAATCAGAACACACGGAGGAAACCCACACAGACGTGGGGAGAATGTGCAAACTCCTCACAGACAGTTGCCTGAAGCTGGGATCAAACACAGGTCCCTGGTGCTGTGAGACAGCAGTGCTAACCACTGAGCCACCATGCCGTCTCTCACGTTGTAGCCGTGAGTTACCTATTAAAGTGGATTCTTGCTTGCTAGCAACCTCACTAACCACAAATGTTGCTTTATTCATGTGTAAGATGTAGCTTCCTATCTTACCCACGTACCGAGAAAACGAAATGCCAAAAATTTTGGGCATGGAAGGCAGAGCATGCACTTCAAGATGTGTCAACTCTCTGTTTGTTCCAGGGGATCTCCATGTGATAACAGATACCAACATCTGAGGCATGTTCCATGGGTATCAGCCCCAGGCACCCCATTTCCACAGACATTGGCATCTGACATGTGCCAGCCTCAGGACACATCTCTGAGGATACTTCTACACTTCAACATGAAATTGTCAGCCTGCATCAGCAACAATCATTGACAATCTGCAGCAAGAACATTGCATTCAGGGACATGTACCCAGCTCTTGGACAAGACCAGGATGCATCTTTTTTTAATTAATTCATTTTATGGGATGTGGGCATCACTGACTGGCCAGCATTTATTGCCCATCCCTAATTGACCTTGAGAAGGTTGTGGTGAATTGCCTTCTTGAACCGGTCCACCTACTGAGGGTTGACCTACAATGCCATTAAGGAGTGAATTCTATGATTTTGATCCAGCGACAGTGGCTCAGTGGTTAGCACTGCTGCCTCACAGCATCAGGGAACCGGGTTTGCTTCCACACTCGGGCAACTGTCTCTGTGGAGTTTACACATTCTCCCTGTGTCTGCGTGGGTTTGCTTTGGGTGCTCTGGTTTCCTCCCACAGTCCGAAGGTGTGCAGGTTGGATTGATTGGCCATGCTAAATTGCCCATAGTGTTAGGGATGTGCAGGCTACGTGGGAAACATAGAGTAGGGGAATAGGTCTGAGTGGGATGCTCTTCGGAGAGTCAGTGTGGACCAGTTGGGCCAATTGACCTGTTTCCACACTGTTGGGATTCTATGACAGTGAAGGAACGGTGATATATTTCCAAGTCAGGATGGTGAATGGCTTGGAGGGGAACTTGAATGTGGTAGTGTTCCTATATATCTGCTGCTCTTGACCTTCAAGATGGAAGTGGTCATCGGTTTGGAAGGTGCTGTCTGAGACACTTTGGTGAATTTCTGCAGTGCATCTTGTATTTACTACACACTGCTGCTCCTGAGCATCGGTGGTGGAAGGAATGGATATTTGTGGATGTGGTACCAATCAAGTGAGCACTTTGTCCTGGATGGTGTCAAGCTTCTTGAATGTTTTGGCGCTGTACTCATCTCGGCAAGTGGGGAGTATTCCATCTCACTCCTGACTTGTACCTTATAGATGGTGGACAGGCTTTGGGGAGTCAGGAGGTGAGTTATTCGCCGCAGCATTCCTTGCCTCTGATCTGCTCTTGTAGCCACTGTATTTACATGTTGAGTCCAGTTAAGTTTCTGATCAATGATAGTCGGATATTCAGTGATGGTAACACCATTGAATGTCGAAGGGCAGTGGTTAGATTGTCTCTTGTTGGTGATGGTCATAGCCTGATATTTGTATGGTATGGATGGAACTTTCCATTGTCAGCCCAATCCTGGATATTGTCCAAATCTTGTTGTATTTGACACAGACTGCTTCATTATTTTCGGAGTCACAAAAGGTGCCGAACATTGTGGAATTATTGGTGAATATCCCCATTTCTGTCCTTATGATGGAGGAAAGTACATTGATGAAGCAGCTGGAGAAAGTTAGGTCTAAGATACTGCCTGGAGGAACTCCTGCAGAGACATCCTAGAGCTGAGATGACTGACCTCCAAAAAAACACAACCATTTTCCTCTGTGTCAGGTATGACTCTTACCAGCAGAGAGTTTGTTCCCTGATGCCCACTGATTCCAATTTTGCTAGGGCTCCTTGATGCCACACTTGGTTGAATGGAGCCTTGATGTTAAGGGCTGTCACTCTCCCCTCATCTCTGAAATTCGGCTCTTTGTCCATGTTTGAAGCAAGGTCAGGAGCTATGGGGCCTTGGTGGAACCCAAACTGGGCTTTACTGAGCAGATTATTGTTGAGCAGGTGCTGCTTGATAGCATTGCTGATGACACCTTCCATTACTTTACTGATGATTGAGAGCAGACTGATGGGGTGGTAATTTGCTGATTTGGATGTGTCCTGCTTTTTCTGTACAGGACATACCTGGACAATCTTCCACATTGGTGGGTAGATGTCAGTGTTGTAACTGTACTGGAACAGCTTGGCCAGGGGAGCGGCAGGTTCTTGAGCACAAGTCTTCAGCACTATTGCTGATATATTGTCAGGCCCCATAAGGCCTTTGCAGTATTCAGTGCTTCCAACTGTTACTTTATATTAAGTGGAGTGAATTGAATTGGCTGAAAACTGGTATCTGTAGTGCTGGGGACCACTGGAGGAGGCTGAGATGGATCATTCACTCAGCACTTCTGGCTGAAGATTGCTGCAAAAGTCTGACTAGTGTTTTTAGTATTTTCACAATAATTCCCAACTTTTATTACCTGCTCCCTTCAAAATCAAGGTCAAAATTCTATTTGTCTTCCATATGACCTGTTGAGCTTGAATGCTAGCTCTTTGTGCTTCGTGGATGAAGAGTCCCAAATCCCGCTGTTCCATAGATTCTTGCACTCTTTCTCCATTTATATGATGTTCAGTTCCTCTTTTTCTCTTGTCACATTGCAGACCCTCACATTTCCTCTCATTATATTCCATCTGCCAAGTTTTTGCCCACTCACTTAACCCTTATGAAAACTGTTTGTGTCATCTTCACCATTTGCTTTCCTCTTTATCTTTGCAATCATCCCACCAACTTGGCTTTAGTACATTCACTTTCCTAATCCAAGTCTTGAATATATATTGTAAATAATTGTGGTCCCAGACTGATCCCTGTGGCACACCATTAGTGTACCAGGTAGCTTGAAAACGCCCACTTTGTCCCAACTCTCTGTCTCTCTCAGTCAATTCTCTGTGCGTGCCAATGTGCTACCTCTAATACCATGAGCTATTATCTTATTAAGTATTAAATGCCTTAAGAAAATCCAAATATATTCCCAAGAGGAATGCACAAGAAAATAGTTGCCCTCATGATGTTTCTTCTTTCTTCTTTTTGAAGACAGGACTTCAAAATAAAACATATATGCATTGCAAGTCTGAATGTTAATCTTTAATTGGTTGATAATGTTATTCTTAGCATATTCAGGATTGATCAGCAAGCACTATTCAATCACGGAATGACGGATACTTTTGGATGCTATTTTCTAACTTTTGCAAGGTTAATACTCTTCTCATTATGAAAAGCTGAATGGACACACTGTTTAATAGGTTGAACAGTCATTGGAATATACATATGTTTGCACATTTGTCAACATATCTGGCTTCACACCAACATTAAAATTCATAAAATGCATTATTCATTTATCTGGTAGGCAGAACACCTTTTTGGATTAATGACAACATTCTGCCAGTGGAGAATACCACTTGCATTGTGACTGCATTGTAGCAATGTGAAATGGATAATTTCCACTGTTGCTCAAAGTTATGGTTCACCTTACACTTCTGCGGTAATTGGGATAGATCAGGCACTTTTCAGAGCTAGAAGCCTAAGGCCCATCCTTGAGTTTGCAAAATAAACACTGAGCAATGATCTGACCAGAGTAGCCATTATCCTGCCGGTTAGCTGTTTAAACATAACATTGCACAGTGGTCAAATGGTTTTTACTCTATGAGGTTGCTGCTAATCCAATCTTGTAGTGCCGCCTAGGGATTCCAACAGTGATTGACCAGTGAAGGCATGTAGCAGTAGTCAGTACTAGTTCACATGTTACACTCAACTAGATCCATAGAATCACAGAATCATAGAGTTATACAGCACAGAACAGGCCCTTTGGCCCATTGAGTTTATGCCGACCTATCTACATTAATCTCAGTTTCCAGCACTAAGCCCATAGCTCTGATCTTTTTGACACTTCAAGTGCTTGTCCATGGGCTTTTAAAAGGTTATGAGGTTTCCCACCTCAATTACCCTCCCAGACAGTGCATTCCAGATTTCAATTACCCTCTTGGTGAAAAAAGTTTCCCTCAAATCCCCTCTAAACCTCCTGCCCTTGACCTTAAAATTATGTGCCCTCATTATTGACCCCTCAACAAAGGGGAACAGCTGTTTCCCTGTGCATTGCCCTTGTAATCATACACACTTCAACAGGCTCCCCCTTCAGCTTTCTCTGCTCTAGAGTTATGCAGTCTCTCTTCATAGCTAAAATGCTCCATTCCAAGTAACATCCTGGTGAATCTCTTCTGCATCCCTCCAGTGCAATTGCATCCTTCCTATAGTGTGACAACCACTGCACACAGTGCTCCAGCTGTGGCCTAACTAAAGTCTTCTGCAGCTCCAAAATAATCTGCCTGCTCTTATAATCTATGCTATGACTGATAAAGGTAAATGTCCTATGCACCTTCTTAACTACCATATTGGCAATAGACAATAGGTGCAGGAGTAGGCCATTATGCCCTTCGAGCTGCACCACCATTCAATATGATCATGGCTGATCATCCTCAATCAGTATCCTGTTCCTGCCTTATCCCCATAACCCTTGATTCCACAATCCTTGAGAGCTCTATCCAACTCTTTCTTAAATGAATCCAGAGACTGGGACTCCACTGCCCTCTGTGGCAGAGCATTCCACACACCCACCACTCTCTGGGTGAAGAAGTTTCTCCTCATCTCTGTCCCAAATGGTTTACCCCGTAAATATCAAACATAGATGGTTTTACATTATTGCTCAAACTGAAAGTGTATCATAATCTGATCAGATCATTGACTGTGTTTCAGTATTCCAATATGCAATTATATTTCAGTGTTGGAGGTTCTGTTTGAGCACTATCAACCATTTTCTCTTTACATTGTTCCTACTCTACTGGTTGCTGCACAGCTTTACTTAAAAGATAGCACTATCTCAATTCCTCTGAAAATTGTACATCTACATTGTTTCAGAGGGTCAGTATAGACTCGATGGGTCAAATGACCTCTTTCTGCACTGTCAGATTCTATGATTGTTTGATATTGGATAGGGAAAAGGTCTGTGGATGTTGTTTATTTGAACTTCCAGAAGGCGTTTAATAAAGCCCTACATCAGAGGCAGTTAACTAACATAAACCCGTGAGGGCAAGTTACTGACTTGGCTGGGAAATTGTTTCAGTGGCAGGTAAACAGAAGATAGGGATAGTGAGTACATGCTCAACTTGGTAACATGCAGTGTTCCACAAGAATCAGTGTTCGGGCCTCCATTATTCACATGGTTCATTAACGATTTGGGCAATGACATAGTAAGTCACATATGCAAATTTTCTGATGACAAAATCTTAGGTGGTGCTGTAGAACTTATAGGTGATAGCATAAAACCATAAAGGGATATTGATGAACAAAGTGAATGAGCAAAACTGTGGTAGACGAAGTTCAATGTAACGAATGTGAGGTTATCCATTTTGGACTGGGACAGGATACATCAGGGTACTTTATAGTTGTATGAAGTTAAATACAGTGGAGGTCCAAAGCAACTTAAGGGCTTAGGCGCATAGATCTTAAAAATATCACAAACAAGTGCTGAAAATAATCAGGAAAGCTAATGGAATGCTGGCCTTTATATCTAGAGGGCTAGAATACAAGGGTGCAGACATTATGGTGCAGCTGTTCAAAACCATGGTTACAGCCCACTGGAGATGTGAACAGATCTTAGTACCACAGCTTTCAAAGGATATGTTGGCCTTTGAGGGAGTATAAGATAGGCTTATAAAAATGATACCTGGATTTCAGGTGTTAGGTTATAAAGAGAGATTATACAGATTAGGCCTGTTTTCTCTAGAATTTAGAAGGTTAAGAGTGATTTGATCAAAATATTTAAGGTATTAACAGGAAAAGACAAGGTAGATAAAGATAAACTTCCCACTGGTTGAAGATTCTAGAACGAGGGCCATAGTCTGAGAGTTAGGGCCAGAGCGTTCAGGAGAGATGTTGGGAAGCACTTCTACACACAAAGGCTGGGAGAGGTTTAGAACTCTCTCCCACAGATGGCAGTGG
>NC_057714.1:45897257-45899256 GCF_004010195.1 Chiloscyllium plagiosum | reverse complement strand
GCTACTTAGTTTAAACGTAGCTGTGTTGCAGTAGCAAATCTGTCTGCCAGAATGCTGATCCCTAACCTATTAAGGTGCAAACCGACTCTCTTGTAGAATTTATGCTTACCACAAAACATTCCCAAGTGATCCAAGAATTTAAATCCTTGCTTCCTGCACCAGTTCCCTAGCCACATGTTCAAGTCCATTATCTCCCTGTTTCTGTTGAAACTTTATTGCTGGAACAGCACAGCAGGTCAGGCAGCATCCAGGGAATAGGAGATTCGACGTTTCGGGCACAGACCCTTCTTCAGGAATGGCCTCACCAGCCCGAGGAACTGGAAGCAAACCGGAGATAACCACCTTGGACATCCTGCTTTTCAGCCTTCTTCCTAGTTCTCCGAAGTCCCGCTAGTAGTATGTTCCTCCTCTTCTTCCCGACATCATTTGTGCCGACATGTACCACCACCTCTGGCTCTTCACCTTCGTCCTTGAGAATTTCCTGCATTCTGTCTGTGATGTCTTTAACCCTGGCACCAGGAAGGCAACACACCATCCTTAAGTCCCGTCTGCTGCCACAAAAACCCCGGTCAGTTCCTCTCACTATGGAATCCCCTATTACCACGGCTCTGTGCAATGTCCGACTCTTCCGCTCTGTCTCCACGCCAACCTTTGATTGACAGACCTGACCGCCTCTCGGACTGGCAGTGTCATCTGTCTCTACTGTTTCCAAAAGATTCAACATTTTCCTGACAAGTATTTCCCCCGGGGTCTCTTGCATCTGTCTCCTCTCTGCCTTCCTCATTGTCTGCTCTCTTCTGGTATGATTGGTGTAATAACCTCGCTGAAGGTCTTGTCCAGAAAGATCTCGTTCTCTCGGATGAGCCTAAGGTCCTCGAGTGACATATCCTGTCACCTTCAGGGATCTATGGGCGAGCACCCTCTGTTCCTCTGAACCTCCTAGTTTTCTGCCATTCATTGTCTTATTACTGATTTGAAAGTGCATCACCTCACACTTCTCAGGGTTAAATTCCATCTGTCACTGATCTGCCCAACTGACCAATCCACCTATATTTTCCTGTAATGTAAGACCATCTTCCTCATCATTAACAATCCAACCAATCTTTGTGTCATCCACAAACTTTCTTATCATCCCCCTAATATTCTCATCTCTGAATGATAAGGGACCCAGCACTGATTCCTGTGGTACATCACTGGATACTGGCTTCCAGTCAAACAAACTACCTTCTACCAGCACCCTCTGTCACTATGCCAGTTTTGGATCCAATTTGTCCAATTACCCTGGATGCCACATGCTTTTATCCTCTTTATCAATGTCCCATATGAAACCATGTTAAAGGCTTTGGTGAAATCTATATTAACTGCATCAAATGCATTACCCTTGTCTACATCTGTTCACCTCCTCAAAGTATTCTATCAAATTTGTTCGGCCTGAAACTCCTCTGACAGAAGTATGCTATCTCTAATCAAGCCTTACCTGTCCAAGTGAGATTAATTCTCTCCTTTAGAATTATTTCCAATAATTTCCAAAACAGTGATGTGAAATGCATTTGGTTATAATTCCTGATTTATCCCTACCATGTTCCTTGAATAATGGAACCATGTTAGCTGTCTCTAGCCATCTTGCACACCTTCTGTGGCCAGAGAGGAATTAAAAATTGGAGTTAGAGCCCCTAAGACTTCCTGCCTTGTCCCTGACTGCAGCCTGAGACACATCCTGGGCAATTGTCCACTTTGAAGCAGTCTAATCCTCCAATTCTTCCTTATTCCCTTTGTCAATCTATTCAAGAATCTCACAATCCTTCTTCCTGAATTTAGTAATTATATCCCGAACCCTAACTTTAACCCTAAGCCTTCTCCTGAGTGAAGATCAATGTGTAGCATTCATTTAACACTGCCAAAATTCTCCAGTTCAATGCATAGATTGAGCCTTGAACCCTAATGGCCCTCTTCTCTGGTTGTCCTCTTTCTCCTTACTATATTTATAGATACTGTAAGT
>NC_057714.1:45884949-45896757 GCF_004010195.1 Chiloscyllium plagiosum | reverse complement strand
GAGTCTCCGGTGAAGCGCTGGTGGTGTGTCCCACCTCTCTATTTATAGGGCTTGGTTTCTTAAGCTGAGTGATGTCATTTCCAGTTCTTTTTTTCAAGGCAAGGTAGGTAGGATCTAAATCAATGTGTTTATTGATGGAGTTCTGGTTAAAATGCCATGCCTCTAAGAATTTGCGTGCGTGTCTTTGTTTCGCCAGTCCTAGGATGTGTGAGTTGTCCCAGTCAAAGTGGTGTCCTTCTTTGTTTGTATGTATAGAAACTAGTGATAGTGGGTCGTGTCTTTTGGTGGCCAGTTGGTGTTCATGTATCCTGGTGGCAAGTTTCCTGCTAGTTTGTCCAATGTAGTTTTTTTTTACAGTTCTTGTATGGTATCTTGTAAATGACGTTAGTTTTGATGGTGGTATCTACTGAATCCTTTAGGTTCATTAGTGTCTGTTTAAGTATGTTGGTAGGTTTGTGGGCTACCATGATGCCAAGCGGTCTGAGTAGTCTGGCAGTCATTTCTGATATGACTTCATGTTAGGTAATGTGGCTATAGTTTTTGGTTGCATTGTGTCTGTTTGTTTGGGTTTGTTTCTGAGGAATTGACGGATTGTGTTAATTGGGTATCCATTTTTCTTGAAAACATTGTATTGATATTTTTCTTCTGCTTTTTGTAGTTCTTGAGTGCTGCAGTATGATCTAGCTTATTGAAATAATGTCTTACTGCAACTCTGAAGTTAGGTATTTGGTCCATGTGTGTTGTTCTGCAGACACTGGTTTGAAGCTCTCCGTTAACTGTATGTTCAACTGTCACGTAGGAATAGGAGTCTCTTGTCGTTCTCCTTCTCTTTTGTGAATTTTATGCTTGCTAGGATATTGCTGATGGTGTTGAATGTTTCCTCTAATTTGTTCTGTTTTGTGATGACAAAGGTGTCATCTACGTAGTGGACCCAAAGTTTGCATTGGATACATGGGAGGGCAGTCTCTGCATTACTGCTTCGGCTTTGAGCCCTGGTATTGGTGATCCCATAGGTATTCTGCTAATATTTCTGGAATATCTTGGGATTCTCCCTAATTTTACCTGCCAGTGTTTTCCATGCCTCCTTCTTTGCTCTCCTGGTTCCTTTCTTAGGATCCTCTCTGCACTTTCAATACTCTAATAAGGTCACCATTGACTTTCTTCCTGTGTACCTTCTAAAAATCTTTATTTTCCTTCTTATCCAGTCCTGAATATTACTAGATATCCAAGATCCTCTAGGTTTGTTGCTCCTATATTTCACCTGATAGGGAATCTCCTTTTCTTTTTGAATGCACAACCTTTCCACCCCACCCCATCCCATCCCACCCCCATTGTACCACTGTAGATTTTCCCATGAGTTGCTGTTTCCGATTTACTTATGTTTAATAAAATCTGCCTTCCCTCCGATCCAAAACCATTTTTTGCTGACCATATTTTTCCATAACAAACTTAAATTAAAAAGTGACATGGAACAGAAAACTTCACCGTTGTATAATGGTGTGATGGTTACATTACTTGACTAGTAATCCAGAGGCCTGAACTCCTGATCAAATCTCACACTAGCTCTTTGAAATTTGAATTCAGATTAAAAAGTGTTACAATTGTAACAAGAAAAATGTGCTATTAATCCAGTCCCACTACTCCATTGTTAGTATAAATTCAATCATCAAAATTGAGTATCGATTTTCTTTTGGACTGCTGTACAGATAGAAGAGACTTTCATTAGGTTTCTTTAGCGAACTTAAAAACATTCCATTCATTATTAAACAAAACTCTTTTCCAAAACAAGTGGTTTTGGAATTGTTTAACGACCGGCTGGTGAGAGTTCAAGACTGGCATGTTCCAGCAAGGAGGAAGGACAAGGATGGCAAGGTAAGGGACCCTTGGATAATGAGGGAGGTTGTGAATTTAGTCAAAGGGGAAAAACAGAAGCATATGTAAAGTTTATGAAGCTAAGGTCAAACAGGACCCATGAGAAATTAAAGGAAAGCAGAAAAGTACTCAAGCAGGGAATTAGGAGAATAAGAAGGAGCCATGAAATGGCTTGGCAAGTCGGGTTAAAGAGAATCCCAAGGCATTGTATAGATCCATTGAAGTCAAGAAAAGGAGGACAAGGGAGAAGGTAGGACCACTTGAGGATAAAGTAGGGAACTTGTGTTTGGAGGCAGAGGATGTGGGTGAGATCCTAAATAAGTATTTGCATTGGTATTCACCCAGGAGAAGGATATAGAGGATAATGAAATTTGTGTGGAGCTTGCAAACATGCTAGGGCATTTTGAGATTAAGAAATAAGTTATGTTGAATCTCTTGAAGAGCATTAAGGTGTATAAGTCCCCAGGGCCTGATGGTATCTACCCCAGGTTACTGAGAGAGGCAAGAGAGGATTTTGCTGGGGCCTTGACCAAGATCTCTTACTCTTCACTGGAAAGGTCCTGGAGGACTAGTGAGTAGCAAATGGCGTTTCTCAGTTCAAGAAGGAAAATAAGAATAATCCAGGAAACTATGGACCGGTGAGTCTCACATCGGTAGTTGGAAAGTTATTGGAGAGTATTCTTAGGGATAGGATTTATGCACATTTGGAAAAGTATGGCCTAATTAGGGACTTTGTACAGGGCAGGCCATGTCTTACTAATCTGATTGAACTTTTGAGGAGGTGCTGAAGGTGATCGATGAAGGTAGAGCAGTAGATGTTGTCTATGTGGATGTTAGTAAGGCTTTTGACAATATCCCTCATGATAGGCCCTTCTAGAAGAGTAAGAAGTATGGGATCCATGGTGACTTAGCTGCATGAATTCAGAATTGGCCTGCCGATAAAAGACAGAGGTTGGTGATGAAAGGATGTTTTTCAGGCTGGAGGTCTGTGACTAGCAGTATTCTGTAGGAATCTGTACTAAGACCTCTGCTATTTGTGATATATATATAAATGACTAAGATGAAAACATTGATGGGTGGGTTAGTAAGTTTGCAGTTGATACAAAGATTAGTGGAGTTATGGATAATGTAAAAGGTTGTCAAAGGATACAGCATGATATAGATCAGTTGCTGATATGGACAGAGAAATGGCAGATGCATGTGAGGTGCTGCACTTTGACAAATCAAAAGTATACAGTTAATGGCAGGACTCTGAATAGCATTGAAGTACAGAAGGATCTCGGGGTTCCAATCAATAGTCCCTGAAAGTGGCCACACAAGTAAATAGGATGATAAAGAAGGCATGTGGCATGTTTGCTTTTTTTTGGTTGGATAATTAACTAGAAGAGCCAGGATGTCCTGTCATAGCATTATAAGACTTTGGTTAGGCCACACTTTGGTTTCGATTCTTGTTGCCACATTACAGGAATGATGTGGAGGCTTTGGAGAAGGTGCAGGACAAGTTTATCAGGATGCTGCCAAATTAGAGGATATAAGCAGAAGTTAGAATTGTTTTCTCTTGAATGGCAGAGGCTGAGCGGAGACTTGATAGAAGTCTATAAAACTTTGAGATGCATAGATAGGGTTGATGGTCAGAACCTTTTTTCCAGAGTTGAACTGTCTAATATTAGGGGCTGTACCGTGCATGTGATGTTCGATATTCTAAGTAGAAAACTTGGTTAACATCAAAGCTACAATCTTGGTCAAGAATGATATCCCATTCTAATTCCAATATAAACGCACTTGCTTAACACAAAAGACAAAGACTTTGCAGAGATGATACTTTGAAATGGGCAAAATAAAGATAACCTTATTGGCCACTGGTCTGAACAATGCAAGTTAGAATTTGATGAATTTTCATAACCCACCAGGTTTGTTGTTGATAAAATCAAAGTGCTGACAGGAATAGATTGAAGAAATGTCATCCAAGCAAGATGAGTGTAAATGGAAATCAGGCTGGTTGCATGTTTTTGTTGGTACGTAATCACAGTTCAGCATCTCAGGGTTTACATGGCAGTCAGAATATAGAAATACAGTTGTAGAGATGTACAGCACAGTAACAGATCCTTTAGTCCAACTCATCCATGCTAACCAGATATCCTAAATTCATGTCATAGAATCCCCTAGAGATAATAACGTCATAGAATCCCCTGCAGCGTGGAAACAGGCCCTTTGACCCAACAAGTCCACACCAACCCTCTAAAGAGTAAACCCACTCAGACCCATTCCCTTGCATTTACCCCTGACTAATGCATCTAACCTAACCACCCCTGAACACTATAAAGGTGATAATTTGGAGAGGAAGGTAGAGCTGATAGGTGAGAAGGAAGGCGGACAGATGGGACGGATCTTGAGGACGGTGCTGAGCTGGAAGGTTGGAACCGGGGTAAGGGAAAATGAGGAAACTGGTGAAATCCACATTGATGCCATGGGTTGGAGGGTCCCGAGGTGAAAAATGAGGCGTTCTTCCTCCAGGCGTCAGATGGTAAGGGAGTGGTGAAGGAGAAGGCCCAGGACATGCATGTCCTCGACAGAGTGGGAGGGGGAGTTAACGTGTTCATCCATGTGGCGGTGGGGTTGATTGGTTCAAAAATAAATACACCACAATCTCCTCATGCCAACCAATTTTGGGCATCAGGTGTTTGTGTTGTTAATGATTTGCAAACCTTGAGAAGTAAATTTACAGTAAATTCCTGAACTCGATGCTCCAGGAGTTAATATTGGTTTAGAATTATATTTGTTGTCACATGTAATCACCTGAGTATAGTGAAAAGTTTCCAAAGTTGCTGTTTGTTGGGCCATCTTAAATACAAAAGCACCTGGGTACAGATTCTTCGGAATAAATGAGAGAAATAAAGAAATAAAACATCCTGCAATACAGACCTTCACACTATTTTAGGTATAACACGTATCTAGGTTCAAGTGCCAGGTACCCAGGTTCGATTCCAGCCTTGGGCGACTGTCTGTTTGGAGTTTGCACATTGTCCCCATGTCTGCGTGGGTTTCCTCCGGGTGCTCCGGTTTCCTCCCACAATCCAAAGATGTGCGGGTGAGGTGAATTGACGATGCTAAATTGCCCCATAGTGTTAGGTGCATTAGTCAACGGGAAATGGGTCTGGGTAGGTTACTCTTTGGAGGGTCAGTGTGGACTTGTTGGGCTGAAGGGCCTGTTTCCACACTGTAGGGAATCTAATCTAATTACAGCCTTTCCAAGCAGAGAAGACGGAGCAGATAAGAGCTCCAGTCTGCACTTTGGGTTACAAAGAGATCATTTCAACCGTCCTGGTCATAAGAATAAATGTGTGTATGTTCAGAAACATTACTAATCAGCAGTTGCTCAATGTTATGAGAAACCAAAGGGAGTTTAATTTTAAAATAATCTCACCGATTGTAATAACCTTCAGATTGTAATTCCTGCCATAATTACTACAGGTCCATTACGGCTAATTTACAATAAAAACAGAATTGCCTGTGTCATTTTTATTCCCTATTTAAATAACTCTATCCACAAATGATTTTTATTTAACCAGCAAAGGAACATGACTACATTTGTCCGGCACTAGCATGTGTAAAAATTAACCTTAAATTGTGATTTTGAAATCAATTATAAGGTGTTGGTTCATGATTCTTTGTTTGACTTCTACTTTGATAGTTTGGAAAGAAAGGATTAATTGAGTCATTATGTAAATTCTGGTATCAAAATCAAAGGCTCGGTAGTCAATTTCAAGCTCAATATAGACTGGTTAAATGTCTAAATCTGTTGAATGGTCATCAGCCTAAAGCATTAACTAATTCTGTTTTCTCTCCAGACATCCTGAACTGGCGAGTGTTGCCAGCATTTTCTGTTTTTATTACAAAGCGCAACCTGCTGAATTAGTGAAGAAAATTAAACTAATCATTGGAGAAAAGGTTTGCCTGAAGTTGGGAAATTCTGAGTGGCCTGATTTCGATAAATCTGCCTGTAGGTTTGACGTCCTCAAAATCACTCATCAGAACATAAAACCCACTTCAGATTAGATCTGTCGCCTTGTGTGACGAGGCTCTAGCTCCTGGTTTAACTTCCAGCCAGGAACACACAGCAGGCAGGGTACTATAAATTTGTCTACTTGAATTACCATGAAAATTTAGAATATCTTTTCAGGAAGAGGTGCTGACAAATGCTGTGTACTTTAATGAGAGATGTTCTACCAACCCCTGTTCAAAAAAAGAACATTGACATACTTATTGGCAACAAGAGAATAAGCGATATGTGTGATTATCTCAGGGTCATTAGTTTTACAGCTAAAAATAACTTTAAAGATTTGATGAATGGTTGCTGGTTCACAGCAGTCATAGTTTTGAGGTAAGTCTTTCAAGTTATTTTTACCACAGACGATTGGAATGAATAATGTTGTATTGAATTGAGGAGAGATGAAATGGCTCTGTGTTGTTTCTACTCTTTGATCGTAACAGGAGTTATGATTTGTAAGGATATGCTTGTCAAATGTGTAAATGCTTTAACTATTTAACACTGTTAAAGAAGGACCAATACGATAAGTTTTCTCAATTTTAATAAAGAAAAAAGTTAACTATTGCATTTACACAATCTAGTAAAATGTTTTGAAATCCTACCCTTTGCAGTTACACATATTTTTGGAGTTCCCTATGCATGCAAATACAGACAGAATGAGGAAAGATAGTTTGATTGAATTATAGTCCTTAAGTAAAAGGCTAGAGATTTCCCAGGCCCTGAGTGACATTGAACATGGTGAGACGTTTAGGAGAACAACATGAAAATTCCACCAAAGGCTTTCTCAACTTCAAGAAGGGTTAGCTGCATTTTCCAACTAAGGTTCATATGTTGTGATGCGATTCTCATGAGAGATACTTATTAATAGCAATTCTTGCTTATTATCAACCACATTATTACTTAATCTTGCTTATTAATATACACTCTTGTTCTACCACTACTGGATAGGAACTAGACATAGAAAAATCCCAAAGTGCAAGTCAGAGTGGGTGTCTGCAACTCCAGCTCATAGCTTCTTCCTCTGGACCTTTTAAAGGTTGTGAGGTTTCCTGTCTCAACTGCCCTCCCAGGCAGTTCATTCCAGACACACTACCACCCTCTGGGTTGAAAAGGTCTTTCCTCAAATTGCCTCTAAACCTCTCCTTTAAAATTATGTCCTCTTGTTATTCACCCATCGAATAAGGGGAACAGCTACATTTTATTCACCCTGTCTATGCCCCTCAGAATCTTACACACCTCTGTCAGGTCTCCTCTCAATGTTGTCTGCTTCAAAGAAAACAACCCGAGTTCATCCAGCCTTTCTTCATTGCAATATGTATCATGCATTAAGTTAATGCCAGTCTGCATTTCCTATGTTCACACAGTGACCTGCTGCTCATTGATATTGGTCAATTGTACAATGAAGGATTTCATGGGTTCTTCTGTCTGGCAGTGTTCAGGACAGGAGAGGACCTCCATGTACTGTGCTAGGATCCATGCTTTCTTGGGAAACTCAGACAAATGGCTGTGCATTATCTGTTGTAGCTCCTGATGCTTACATGTGAGTTATCTCTCCAGATGCTGAAATGCCCACATTGCAGCCAATGTGACAAGGTTAAGGGCCTCCTCTTCTGTTGACATCAATATTACTAAGTGGGCCACTCCATCTCCTGAATGACTGCTCTCACAGATTAACTGCCCTTTCTCCTGCAAGTTTGGGTTAAAGATGTTTACAATAACATTTACAGTGGCTTTAAATGTAATAAAGAATCCAGGATGTTTCACAGCAGCACTGTTGAACAAGCTATAGCATGACACACATTGCACTCGATTACCAATAACTTGGTTAAACAGATAGGTTTTAAGGATGAAGGGGCGGTAAAGACAGGCATTCTAGAGCTTACGTCCTGGGCGGCTGATGGAATGGTCACTTACGGTCGAGAGATGAAAATTAGATGTTGACAAGAGACTAGAATTATCAGTGAGCAGGAATCTCAGAGAGTTATGGAGTTGGAGAAAATTACAATGGTAGAGAACAATGAGGCTATGGAGGGGCCTGATCATAATATCATAACACACAGGAGCAGAAGTAGTCTATTTCGCCCATCAAGTCTGTTCCACCATTCAATGAGATCATGTCCGATCTGATAATCCACAACTCCATTCCCTGCCTGTTCTCCGTACCCATAATCCTCCATAACTGACTAAAGTCTGCGTCTCTCAAACTCAAAAGTATTTAATGACCTCTACAACTTTGTGTTAAGGAATTCCACAGCTTCAGTAGCATCTGAGAGATGAAATTTCTCCTCATTTCCATCATAACTGGGTGACCCCTTTCACTGAGATTATAGTATGGTCCTAAAATCTCTCACAAGAAGAAATTTTGCCTTTTTATCATTTATTTTCCTACTGTATATACTGCTGTTTCTCTATGTTTAAACATTCTGTTCATCCCTGTGCTTTTCTGGGTATTATTATGCACATAGCTGTTCTGTAATGCTGTCATATCCTCTTGTTTTATAAGGCTAAATTTCCCTTCTCTCAACATCAAAACTTAATTCTCCCATCCTAATTAGGATAAAGCCCTCTTTCTGCACTAGTTATTCCACTTACCAGGAGAATGGAACCAGCATGGTTCAAGTGAAGCTAGTGTACTGCAATTGCTTACTTCTACCAGCAGGGGGTGGGCAATGGTTCATCTTGGCTTCTGTGCAATGAATGCTGGGAATGGGTTAACAGGGAACACTGTTGTGGCAGGGAAGTTGGGGGGGGGGGAAGGGAAGAGACTAGGGTGGTATCAATGTTGTGAATTAGGGGGCAGCTACCTGAGTTGCTGAGGGGATAAGAACCATGAAAGGGGAAATTCAATATAAAAAAGGGGGAAATGGCACTTAATGGAAGGCAAGGCCATGCTGTGAGAGTAGTGTTCCAGAAAGAAAGGGATATGGAGGTGAGGGGGCTAGTGGGTGCCTGATGACCAGGCCTAGCACGCCCTACATTGCCTTTTATAATTTCTTAATTCCTAAATGGGCCTAATGAATGGAAATTGTCTTCAAGTACATATGATGAAGTCAGTGCCTTCTATTCTGGGCCATAAGATCTCCCATAAGGACAATTGCTTTAATCATATCCTTGCAAGTCATTTGCAATCGTATCATTTAGGAATGTGGGGGTTGAAAAGTGTGGTGCTGGAAAAGCACACCAGGTCAGGTAGCATCCAAAGAGAAAGCGAGTCGATGTTTTGAGCATAAGCCCGTCATCTCTCCAGCAACTGCAGTCCTCACTTTCTCTCATTTAGGAATGTGAAATGTATACAGTGTCTAACTGTCTGGGGCCACAAGCTGGTCACAAGAAACCTTAATTATGATATTAGCTCTTGCAGATTGAAGATAGATGTCTCTGTGAGGCAGACTAATTCTAGACTATTCTAAAAGAGACACCTGTGGAACACAAATCACAAAGTGAATGCAAGATGTTAAAGATTGCACAGGAACACTGAGCTCATTCCCTCACAGCCTGATCTCTAAGTATAACGTAAAATGCTGTTTACATAAAGATGCCTTCTGTGGTTGATATGGGACGGGGAGGAGAAGGGCTCAGGGCCAATGCAATGTCTGATTGTATATTTGCAATCTGACTATTTGTGCTTAACATTTTAATGTTAAAATTCCTCGCATAATGAATCCATGGCTCTCCTTGTTGGAGGGCTCCATGTCAAATTATATGGACTGTGTGTAAAGCTGTCATTTTGTGAGTGTTATGAATGCTCACATTGGCAAGGGCTTATTCTGTTCTTTATGCTCCCCTCACAGCTGCATTGAAAACATGACTGAGGCATTCAGCCCAGCAGGATTTGTTGTCACAGGTGCATCAAAGGTGCAGAGGAATGGAGGACATGTGCCAGCAAGCCCAGAACTAGCAACAACCTCAACTGATACTGAACAGGGTCCACATGGGAAGGTCACAGCTGAAAGGTCCCTTAGAATGTGCAGGAGAGCCACAGTTCTGGATGGCATTTCCTCTAGATAAGCTAAGCACAGAATGAGAATGTCCTGGCACACTGTCACAGAACTGTGGCAACTGCTGGAGCAGGACCTGTGAATGGAAGAATCGGCTGGCCATCCTATCCCTGTGGCTGTCAAGGTGAAAGCTGCTTTCAACTTCTTCCACTGGGACCTGGGTGAGATCTGTCAATCATCCAGCCAAAAATCTATCATAGCTGTTACTAATGCCATTTCCCTATGACAATGTCAATACTGCAGCCCGGGGAGGAGGATTTAGCAAAATAATTTCTTGCTCCAAATGTAGAGCATGATAGACTGCAGGATATCATGCAAGATATGGCAGAGGACATAGGTTGTTAGTCTGTGGAATTTTCTCCCTCAGAAAACAATAGATATTAGGCCATTCAAATTCATTCAATTCTAAGTAAAATGGATTTGGATAGCTAGGGAGTCAAGGATTTTAGATGCTGTCAAGAAAATAGAGTTGAGACCACAACCCAATCAGCCTTAATATTAATGAATGGAAAAATTGGATCTAAAGGATAAATGGCTTACTCTTTTTGCCAGATGTTTTTAATACCACATCTAGTGATACAGAAAGGGGACTGGCTTTGTCTTCTCCTCTGACTCCCCAGCACTACACTGAAACTCTCTGAAAATTCACTCCATTTCTGAAGAAGCCGGAATGGGATTACACAGCAAGAAAAGTAGAGCGTATGCAGAATACAGACCAATTACAGTCGAGCAGCTAATATTTGTCTTGGTGCAATGTTGCGTTTTCTAATGTTTTGATGAAGCACATCAGGATGCTTTGCTATCTTAAAACCCCTATGCACATTACACATTGTTATTTTTAATTTAAAATGATCTCCATCTCCATGAACAAATGTTTAGAATTGAAAAATATACACTTCTTTTTATTCACTAGTGGAATGGGAGTGTTGCTGGCTGATCTACACTTCCTGTCCCTCCTTAGCTGCCATTTAGAAGGTGATGATGAGCTGCTGCAGTCCATGTGCTGTGGGTTGACCCAGGATGCCATTAGGAGGGAATTCCATGATTTTGATCTAGTGACACTGAAGGAATGGGGATTTATTTTCAAGTCAGGACTGTGATTGGATTGGAGGGAGACTTGCAGGTGATGGTTTTCTCATGTATTTACTGCCCATGTCCTTCTGAATGGAAGTTTGATTAGTCTGGATCATGTTGGCATAAGTAGGGAAGATATGTTGGGTAAGCTAGAGTTTATTAAGATGGACAAATCCCCGGGAGCAAATGGGATCTATCCCAGGTTGCTGAGGGAGGCGAGAGAGGAAAAAGCTGGGGCCCTGACAGATATCTTTGTGGCATCATTAAATACAGATGAGGTGCCAGAGGACTGGAGGATTGCTCATGTTGTACAAGAAGGGTAGTAGGGATATTCCGAGTAACTACAGACCAGTGAGCCTGACGTCGGTGGTGGGGAAGTTGCTGGAGAGGGTACTGAGAGATAGGATCTATTTATATTTGGAAAGGAATGAGCTTATCAGTGATAGGCAACATGGTTTTGTGCAGGGGAGATCGTGCCTTACCAAATTGATAGAGTTCTTCGAGGAAGTGACCAAGTTGTTAGATGAAGGAAGGGCTGTTGATGTCATATACATGGACGTTAGTAAGGCATTTAATAAGGTTCCCCCTTGTAGACTAATGGAGAAAGTAAAGTCACATGGTGTGCAGGGTTTTTTAGCTAGGTGGATGAAGAACTGGTTGAGCAACAGGAGACAGAGAGTAGTAGTTGAAGGGAATTTCTTGAAATGGAGAAAGGTGACCAGTGATGTTCCACAGGGGTCAGTGTTGGGGCCACTGTTGTTTGAATATACATAAATGATCTGGAAGAGGGCATTGTTGGTATGATCAGCAAGTTTG
>NC_057714.1:45861304-45884815 GCF_004010195.1 Chiloscyllium plagiosum | reverse complement strand
TGGTATGGAAGGTGCTAGCTATGAAGAGAGGTTGAGTAGGTTAGGTTTATTTTCACTACAAAAAAGGAGATTGAGGGGGGACCTGATTGAGGTTTACAAAATCATGAAGGGTATAGACAGGGTGGATAGAGACCAGCTTTTTCCCAGGGTGAAGGATTCAATAACGAGAGGTCATGCTTTCAAGGTGAGAGGTGGAAAGTTTAAGGGGGATATACGTGGCAAATACTTCACACAGAGGGTGGTGGGCGTTTGGAACGCATTGCCAGCAGAGGTAGTAGAGGCAGGCACTGTAGATTCATTTAAGATGCGTCTGGACAGATGCATGAGTAGGGGGAGAGCAGAGGGATACAAATGCTTAGGAATTGACCGACGGGTTTAGACAGTACATTTGGATCGGCTCAGGCTTGGAGGGCCGAAGGACCTGTTCCTGGGCTGTACATTTTCTTTGTTCTTTGTTCTTTGTTCTTTAGTTCTGGATTTGTAAGGTCCTGTATGAGAATCTTTGGTGAATTTCTGCTATAAATCTCATAGGTAGTACACACTGCTGCCTCTGAGAGTCAGTGGTGGAGGGAGTATATGTTTGTGGGTATTTTGTGAATCAAGTAGGCTGCTTTGTCCTGGATGGTTAGAGATAAAAAAGAAACTGCAGATGTTGGAATCCAAAGTAGACAGGCAGGAGGCTGGAAGAACACAGCAAACCAGGCAGCATCAGAAGGTGGAGAAGTCAACGTTTCAGGTGTATCCCTTCTTCAGGACTGGGGGTGGACAAAGAGGGAATTGCAGATAAAGGAGGTGGCGGGGCCAGGGTGGTGAAGTGGCGATAGGTGAAGACAAGCAGAGGGTATGACTTGGTTGGTTAATGGGAGGAATAAATCCGGTTGGTGGTTGGGAGAGGTGGAAGGGAAGGATGGCAGGGAGGGGGAGGGGCTGGGAAGGGTGTTGGGGAAGGGAAGGGAGGTTATTTGGAATTGGAGAACTCAGTGTTAAGTCCCCCAAGCTGTAGGCTGCCCAGATGAAAGATGAGGTGCTGTTCCTCCAATTTGCGGTTTTGTTTGTTGTGACAATGGTTCGTTGTCTTGGATGGTGTCATGGCTCTTAAATGTTGTTGGAGCTGCATTCATCCAGGTATGTGGGGAGTATACCATCACATTCCTGATGTGTGCCTTGCAGATGGTGGACAGGCTTTGGGGAGTCAGGAAGTGAGTTATTCACCACTGTATTCCTAGCCTCTGACCTGCTGTTGTAGTCTTTGTATTTATAAGATGAGTTCAGATGCGTTTCTTGTCAATTTCTTTTATTTCAAAAATATACTTTATTCATAGAAAATAAATCTTTGGCACATGGATAGTTAATGAACCCTCTCAAATCTATACTCTTTTTACTTACAGGCAACAAATTGAGTCTTTGATGTCCACCATACTCTATATTTACAGACAATCTCTTGGCCTATAGCTAAGGCAACAGTGGGGCCCAGTTACTGAATGCCCCCCCCCACTATTCTTAGACAGAGGGACCTTACAAAGTAGTCTTTCCCCAGCGCGCTTTAGCGGCAGCTGCCCCAAGCTTCAGCACGTCCTGGACCTTGGAATGTGTCAGTTTGCAACACTCAGTTGGGGTCAGCTTCTTCAACTGGAAGACCAGCAAGTTTCGGGCAGAGCAAAGAGCATCTTTTACCGCGTTGGTGGTCCTCCAAGCACAGTTGGTGTTCGTCTTGGTGTGCATCCTGGGAAACAGACCCTAGAGCACGGGGTGCTTTGTCACAGAGCTGCTCAGGATGAATCTCGACAAACACCACTGCATTTCTCTCCCGACTTCCTTTGCGATGGCACATTACAGAAGGAGGTGTGTGACAGTCTCGTCCTCTCTACAACCGCTCTGAGGGCAGTGTGCAATGGTGCATAAAGTCCGTGCATGCTTAAAGGACCTCACCACCAACCAAACCATGTCCTGGTACTTGTTAGAAAGTTCTAGTGATGAGGCATTCTGCCAAATGACTTTGAAAGTCTGCCCAGGGAACCATTCGACAGGATCCACCCGCTCCTTTTCTTGAAGGGTCTCAAGGACACTATGTGCTGACCACTTCCTGATGGAGTTGTGGTCAAAGGTGATTTTATTCATAAATTTCTCCATGAAGGACAGATATTACGGAACTGTCCAGCATTTGGAGCATTCGGCGGCAGCGAGGCCAGGCCAAACCTTCGCAAACACCGGGGACAGGTCAAACCTTGGTACGTAGTGACACTTGGTGTTTGCATACCAGGGATCCACACGCAGCTAGATGCAGCCACTCACGAAGGTGGCCATCATGGTGAGGGTAACATTGGGTGTGCTTTTTACCCCTTCCTCCATATCTTTATACATGGTGTCGGTCCACCTTTGATCTCCATATGAAGTGGAAGATGGCCCAGGTGACTGCAGAGGCACAGGTTTGGGGAATAGGTCAGACCTGCGCCACATACGACAACACTGAGAGTACCTCACACCAGATGACCAGGTTTGTACCCAGATGAGTTTCTGGTCAATGGTAACCCCAAGGATTTTGATAGTGGGAGACTCTGTGACAGTTATGCCATTGAATGTCAAGAGCAGTGGTTAAATTGTCACCTTTTGGAGATAACAATTGCATTGTATTTGTGTGCCATAATGCTACTTGCCACTTTTCAGCCCAAGCCTGGATGTTATCCAGGTCTTGCTGCATATGTTGTTGAGTAGGACAAATTATATAACGTAAGTATGATTCCCTTTGAAATCATATAGATTTAAATTCTCTTATGTCAAGTGAAAATACTGTCAGCACTAGTCTCCAACATTTGATATATTCATTATTCAATATTTTCAAATATAAAGTTGAACTTAATTGTGCTCACAGCCCTTTTACATATATTTCCATTGTTTGATAGTGTCAACATAATACTTAATTCCAGTGGCTTTTAGATCCCCATTAGTTTAAAAATAAAAATCTTGAGAAATGTGCAATCCGCAAAACTCCAAGAAGTGTAGCTGGCTTGTTCAAACACAACATGTAATGTATTGAAAACAGGCACAAATCTGACCCATAACATGAGGCAGTATAAATAAATTCCAGGAAGTTTGTTGACATGGAAATAAATGGCCAATGTCTGTTGAAAAACAAATGACATAAACCATGAGGGTGATAGCACTTAACAGTAGCATAGATCGATCCAGCCCTCATAATCAAAGGATGCAATCAGATCTACCAACTGCCTTGAAATTTAAATGAGCGTTGTAACTTGTCATTTATTATATCCATTTAAGACTACAGGTCATCACCAGAGGCAAAAATACTTTTTTAATGGACACACTAGTACTCATTTTAACAACTATGTTATTTATGTTGTTGTTACTTTCAGTAAATGTTGTTAGAGACAATGTTGGAGTTGATTCTGAAAACACTAAGATACTTTTAACATAAGAAAACTGTAAAATATCTGAGCAGACCAGTGGGCAACATGTTAAAATTAAGCCAGCATACTGATTTTGGTGAAGTAATTTATTTTTATATTGAGAATTCAAGACATCCACAGGAACAACCTTTTTTTAAAAAACAGTTAATTGAGATTAATTAGAGTTTGAAATAGAATTTTCAGCACTTGATTAATAAACAAATCGAGGAAATATATACCCTCTACTTTCATATCACTCAGTACCTACAGAATTCTTGTGCTATTTAAATCATCTTGAAAGAACTTTCTCTTCAAGTAAAATGAAATAAATGATAATCAACTGAAATTAATTCTCAGAATAAAATGTTCTTGTGCAGAATGCATAAAAGTTACTAATACACATCTAGTAATGAATATCAAACTCTTACTTATTAAGCTCATGATAGGTTTGATGCGATTATACCTCAGATCCTTAAACATCTTATGGGATTGGTCTTCCCAAACTCTGGCCTATCATCAGTCTAATGCCAGAACTGAACCAAAATCTAGTCCATAGTAAATCATTTGAGTCTGAAGGCAAAAACTTAATCCTCCTCTCAGCTTAGTCCAGCATGAACATGGCAAAAAAAAAATCATAGAATCCTTACAAGGCATATTAAAGGCTACCTGAAGAACCTTCCATCCTATCCCTTTATTTACCATGGCTAATCCACCTAGCCTGCATATTCCTAGATGCTACAGACAAAATAGCATGGCCAATCCACCTGTCCTGCATCTCTTTGAACTATGGGAGGAAACTCACACAGACGCAGGGAGATTGTGCAAACTCCACACAGACAGTCACCCGAGAGAATCAAACCTGAGTCCCTGGTGTTGTGAAGCAGCAGTGCTAACCACTGAGCACCATCCCACCCAGCATGAAAGGCCAGAACTGCCAGCGATTCAGCTACAATTCTGAATTGCCTGGTCTGAACATCTTTATCACTGTCCTGGGACTTTGCCTGAGTACAGTCTTCACATACACCTTCACAACTTCACCAATATCAAGTGAGGTGTGACAGGAGAGAAATTTCAGGTCAGAAATTTCCTTGCCTATATCTCAGTAGAGCAGCAATCAGGTGAGAGGAATCATAACAGACACTGCAGAGGGATCCACAGATTCATAATTCACTAAAGCTCCTTAGAATGCATCTTCCCAAAACCACAACCACTTTCACACAGAAGGAAAACAGCAGCAGCTACATGGTAACATCTCTACATGGAGGTTCCCCTACATATTGCCCACCAGCCCCACTTAGAAACATATCGCCATTCCTTCAGTGTTGTTGGTCAAAATCCTGCAACTCCCTCCCTAATATGATTGTGGGTCTACTTACAATAAATGGACAGCAGCGGTTCAAGAAAGCATCTTGCCATTACCTTATCAGATGTAACTAGGGATGGGCAGTAAATGCTGGCTCAGCAAATGATGCCCACTTCCCATTAGGAAATCTTTTAAAAAATGTGAGCCCTATCAGCCATACAGGGCTTGTTTTGAAGGTGTGTCTTTTACAACATTCTCAAACTGTCTCCTGCCCTATTAATTTATAATATTCCTTCATCTCCTGTACTGGGTGCAAGTCAAACAGAGTGCACCTAAAATATGCTCTGTTTGACCTGATTTGAATGAGCATAGCTATACTTTTGGTTCAGATCATCTCTGTAGACCAGTGTATCCCATTGGCTGATCTATGCTAAGAAACAATGGCTGCAATGTTGTGGATGGTGCACATCTGAGACCTGAAAGCATTGAAGTAGGTGGCAACTCTGCGTCTTTAGATCGCTGCACCTAAAGCTTCCACGCATGTTGAGCTCAGAGGAAGCTACAACAAAGTGTAATGGCTTAATTTTTTCAGCATCTCCTTAATCTTCCAATAAACCAAAACAAGGAGATTTAGAAAATAGTGACTGATGGTAGAAGAAAGGAGGAGAGTTTGGAAGTTAGACATTCAATGAAAAAAGCCTCAAATGAATAATATTTAATAGGGTATATTTTGAGGAGTTCTAAAAGCTAAAATTTGTATTTTGGTGTATGTGTCTGTGTTTTGTCAATTCTTTTAACAGAGAGCTATTGTATTTATAATAAGCTGTAATCATTTAGAAGTGAGACCTCCCTAACTCTCATCATCATTTTTTGCTGCTTAGAGCCACAATGTGTTGAGGGTTTCTCAGCTGATAAAGTTCACATTGCTGTAACGTCCATATGGAAGAGTACGTTAATTTACTTTTTTTCATGGTAGATTAGACATTCATATCTATGCATCTCCAGAACTTGGGTTTAAATGTAACCCAAACAACCAGATGCGTGGAATCTGCTGCTTGTAGAGATCCAACTAGAAATCACTCCAATCGTTTGCAGACATTGTGCAATAGCATGAATCTAATAATTCAGCACCAATTTACATGAAATTGTTGATACCATTCATGGAGTTTGGGAAATAAAAGCATCTTACATTGATGTACTTCATGCATTACTGAGAAAATTGAAGGGAATGCAACTTCATATTTCATCTGTTTTATCATTGGCAACAACATCATTCACCTTGATGAAAGCAAAAATTCACAAAGCTAAAAGCAATCAGCCTTTTCTTCTCCAGACTTTAATTTTGTTATTTCTCACTGTACACTCCCAGGCACCTTTACTCACCAAAGGACCAGAATGCTGGAATAACAACACGAGTAACATCAGCTGTGAAATGCTTTTATATCAACTTAGAATTTACAAATGCTGGTTACAATTATTTTGTTCCATTTGATTGATTTGGAATAAGCTTTCTTGTTAATTTTGCCTGCCCTACTTTAATGTTTAACAATCCCAGATAAGTCCCAGCTGACTTTAATGTTATTATTATTTCTTTGCAACGTTTATTATATTTGTACTTCATACCAAAGTCATTTAAAACAGCTTGTAGCCTCAATTTATTTTCAATGATGTTGATATTGTGGTTTCTGGAGCCTAATTAAAACATTCAAACTGCGGTCAACTGACAGTGTGAGGCTCCCTGAGCACTATGCTCATTTTAATCAGCACAGCCAAACTTAAATCACTGGTGTGAGCTATAATGTTATATATTGTATAAAGAAAACTAATATATCTTATTTCAAAATTCAGACCAAAAAAAGCTACCATGAGTTAGGTGACAGTTCCTGTTGATTCCTTTGAACCAGAAAGACAGACAGCCTATAACCTATTTCAACATCAATCACAAGTGAAGACATTTAACATTGATTAACCTTGGCCAACTCAATGGACCCTGTATAAAAGGCATGAGAATTCAAAGCTTCTGAGACAACATGAAAAGAGACTGAAAGGAGTCCTACAGGGAATTTCAATATAACTCTTACTGGTTAATGATTCAATAAATTATTGAACCATCTTAAGTTTGATCTGTATAAGACTCTTATGATACACCATTACAAAACACAAGTCTGCAGGAAGTTACCTGAGACAACATTTCTCAGCTCAAAAGAAAAACAACTTCAGAAATCAACTACAGATCTTTCAAAAAAAAAGTCCAGGCTATCTGCATGAGGCATTGCCAAAGATGTGGAGATGTCAGTGTTGGACCAGGGTGGACGAAGTTAAAAATCACACGACACCAGGTTATAGTCTAACAGGTTTGTTAGGAAGCACTAGCTTTCAGAGTGCTGCTCTTTCATCAGATAGCTGTGGAACAGGGTCATAAGACACAGAATTGTAACTGAAATGATATATTGAACAAACTTAGATTGCTGTTAAGTCTTTCATCTTTTAGAATGGGTTGCAGGTTTCAGTTCATTAATATATAAATCCCAGAACTTTTTTTTAAGTCACATTCTTGAGATAACTTAAAGTTTTATAAAAAAAGTGACATCCTAGCTCAGACAATGGTGTGAGATTAGAGTCTGTCTGCATTTCAATCTTGAGTCAGACTGGTTCTATTTCTAAAGTATGAATTTATAAAATTTTGCATGGATTGAATGCCTGCAGGTTGTGCAGTTTTTGAGCAAGATAGAATATGTCCGCATATATAATTCTGCAAATGCAAATTCACGCCATAGACTTATATGTATGTGTGTGTGCATGCATGAGCGAGAGAATGTGTGTGTGATTGTGCATGAGAGACTGTGTGCTAATGTGTATGCATGCTTAGAAAAGTATGTGTGTGAGTGTAATGGAGCATAAGCCTGTGAGAGTGTGTGCGCGTGGGTGTGGGGATGCGTGCATGTGTGTATGTGTGTGTGTGACAGAGAGTGTGTGTATGAGAAAGGGTTTACATGAGTGTGTGAGTATGTAAGAGTGTTGTGTATGTGTGCCTGTATGTGTGTATGTGAGACACTGTGCAGTATAGTGAGGGTCACCTGTAATGTGACATGAACCCAAGTTCCCAGTTGAGGCCATCCTCATGGGTACCAAACCTGACTATCAGCCTCTGCTTGGCCACTCTGTGTTGTTGCCTGTCCCAAAGTCGGACCCAAAAATCCGAGGCCGAATGTCCCTGACCGCTGAAGTGTTCCCCGACTGGAAGCGAACACTCCTGCCTGGTGATTGGTGTCCATTCATCTGTTGGCGTAGCATCTGCTCGGTCTCGCCAATGTACAGTGCCTCGGGGCATCCTTGCCTGCAGCGTATGAGATAGACAATGTTGGCTGAGTCACATGAGTACCTGCCACGTACATGGTGGGAGATGTCCCTACATGTAATGGTGGTATCCATGTTGACACTCTGACACATCTTGCAGTGGTTACCATGACAGGCTTGTATGGTGTTGAGGTCCATGTTGTCCTGAAGGCTGGGCAGTTTGCTGCGAACAATGATCTGTTTAAGATTTGGTGGTTGTTTAAAGGCAAGAAGTGGAGGCCTAGGCAAGGTCTTGGTGAGTGCTCATCCTCATTGATAATGTGTTGTATGCTGTGAAAGAACATGGCATAGTTTTTCCACACCCAGAAAGTACTGGACAATGAATGGTACGCTATTGGTTGCATCCCATGTCTATCTCCTGAGGAGGTCATTATGGTTTCTCGCCATGGCACGTTGAAACTGGCAATCGATGAGTTGTGCATCGTACCCTGCTCTTATGAGGGCATCCTTGAGCACTTTCAGGTGTCTGTCACGTTCCTCCTCATCTGAACAAATCCTGTGTATGTAGGGGGCTTGTCCATAGGGGACGGCTGTTTTAATATGTTTCTGGAGAAGTGCAGCATTGTGAGGTTATCGTTGGGTTTGCGGTACAGTAAGGTGCTGAGGTGTTCGTCCTTGATAGAGAAGCATGTGTCCAAGAATGAGACAGATACTAAAGAGTAGGCCATGCTAGGTCTGATGGTGGGATAAAACTCGTTGATATCACTGTGTAGTTGTTTCAGTGACTCCTCACCATGGGTCCAGAGGAAGAAACTGTCATCAATATATCTGGTGTGTAGTGTTGGTTGGAGGTCCTGTGCAGCAAAGCAGTCTTGTTCAAACTTGTGCATAAAAATGTTGGTGTTTGGGATGCAAATTTTGTCTCCATGGCTGTTCCTTGTGTCTGGATGAAGAACTCGTTGTCAAAGGTGAAAACGTTGTGGTCGAGGATGAAGCGGATGAGTTGTAGGATGGTGCTCGGAGATTGGCAGTTGTTGGTGTTGAGTACTGAGTCTGTTGCAGCGATGCCATCATTGTGGGGGATGTTGGTGTAGAGTGCTGAAACGTCCATTATGATGAGAAATGTTTGTGGTTCAACTCGTCCATGTGTGCTGAGTTTCTGTAAGAAATCTGTAGTGTCGTGACAGAGGCTGGTGGTCCCCTGTACAATGGGTTTCAAGATGCCCTTGACAGAGTCAGAGAGGTTCTCACACAGGGTCCCATTGCCTGAAATGATGGGATGTCCCAGTGTGCTAGCTTTGTGTATCTTTGGAAGGCAGCAGAAATCCCCTACATGAGAAGTACGTGGGATGAGAGTGCGTAGGGAACTCTGAAGGACTGTATCATAAGTCTTGATCAATGTGTTTAGTTCATGGGTGTATTCTTTGATAGGATCGGCCGATAGTTACCTGTAGTATTCCTGGCTGTTCAGTTGTCGGTACACTTCCTTGCAGTAATCTGTTCTATTCTGAATGATAATGGATCCTCCTTTATCTGCTGGTTTGATGACAATGTTGCAATTGGTTTTGAGAGCATGGATGGTGTTGCATTGTGATCGGGTGATGTTTTCCTCTACCTTCTGCCCTAAGGCATGGTACATTGGTGAGACTAAGCAGATGCTATGACAACAGATGAATGGTCATTGTGCAGCAATTGCCAGGCGGCGTGTTCCCTCCCAGTCAGGGAACTCTTCAGCGGTCAGGGACATTCAGCCTTGGATCTTCGGGCGACCATCCTCCAATTCAGACTTCGGGATACACAACAATGCAGAGTGGCTGAGCATAGGCTGATAGCCAAGTTCGGAACCCATGACGATGTCCTCAACCAAGACCTTGGGTTCATGTCACACTACAGGTCACCCCACTACACTCTCTCTCACACACACACAAGCACACATACACAAACTCTTACATACTCACACACCCACACAGACTCTCTCTCATACACACACACAGAAACACATATACGCCCCCTACACTCACCCATGTGCACACCCACTCACAGGACTTTGCTCCATCATACTCATACACACACTTTACCGAGCATTTACACTCACACACACTCACATGCACAAACTCACACTCTCTCTCACTCTCTCTCATGCATACACACACGTAAGTCTATGGCACAAATTTGCATTTGCAGAATTATATTTGTGGACATACTCTATCTTGCTCAAAAAATGCACAACCTGCAGGCAGTCAATCTGTGTAATATTTTATAAATTCCTACTTTGGAAATAGAACCAGTCTGACTCAAGATTGGGATACAGACAGCCTCTAACCTGATGCCATTAATGCATTGTCTCAGCTGAGATGTCACTTTGTAAAAAATAAAACCTTAAGTTATTTTGAGAATGTGATTTAAAAGAAGTTCCGGGATTTACATATGAATGAACTGAAATCGGCAACCCATTCTAAAAGATAAAAGACTTAACAGCAATCTGGGTTTGGTATGTGTTTTATGATCCTGCTCCACAATCACCTGATGAAGGAGCATGTTCCGAAAGCTAGTGTTTCCAAATCAACCTGTTGGACTATAACCTGGCGTTGTGTGATTTTTAACATTGCCACAGAGCTACTGAGGAATAAATAAAGCTTTTTTCTCTCTCCCAGAGGCTGCTCTGCTAACTGAATCTATTTCGACAAGTAACCTTGAACTGTTCAATCACAGGTGCCAGGATGGTTGCTGAATACAGATTTCAAGTTTTCAACATCCTTGCCTTTGGGAAGAAAATCTACAAACAAGTAACAGCTCTGCAAATGACAATGAGAAAAATTCTTTCATCCTCAAAATGATCTTCATTTTTGTCTGCTTTTATTCTTTTGTTAATCTATATTTGACTGAATAACTGCATCAATTTTACTTTGTAACTTTCAGCAATAGTTAGACAATAAATTGACCTTTGGTCTTGTTTGAAACTAGTTTTACTGTTAATTGTCTTTAAATTGAAACACTTTAAAAATAATAAAAGGGGAGATCCAAGATGGCGGTGGTCTGTGACGTCTGCTGTGCTGGGCTCTGTGTCATATCCTGGGCAAGGTGGATATTTACCACACCTCCCCCCTTCTTCGCTGACCACCCCTAGGAGAAAAATTGACAATATAGAGTTGAAGAACATCTAGAGCTGCTAAAACTGTGATTTGGCCTCAGATAAAAATGAACATAAATTAAGGAAACGAAGTGAAAGGTGTATAGTAGGCAGGGCACTCCCTTACTATGTCAGGGGTGCCCGCAACCATTGCTCAGACTCCTGGGGTGGCCCTTTTGGACTTAATAGGACAGCAGTATTAACTCTCAGAGTTTAGCAAACTCAGAGAAAATATTGAGGGAGCGCTGGAGCTGATATCTGCTATGCTGAAGAAGCATGAGCAGGAGATCCAACGAGTGGAAGCAACTAGGCGAAAGTGAGTACTGCAGATGCTGGATATCAGAGTCAAGATTAGAGTGGTGCTGGAAAAGCACGGCAGGTCAGGAGCAGGAAAATAGATGTTTCGGGCAAAAGCCCTTCATCAGGAATGAAGCAGCCTATTCGACGAGTGGACGCAGTCAAGCAGAGGACTGCAGCATCAGAGATCGCAGTGGAGGACTTGGGAGGACGGATCCGAATGCTGCAAGACCAGGTTCGAGTCCTTCAGGAACAAGTGGATGACCTGGAAAATAAAGGAAGGAAGGAAATAAATAAAGAGGGAAAATCTTATGGCTCGTGGGTCTCCCGGAGCACGAGGAAGGTGAGGATCTCAGTGGATTCCTGGAGAAATGGCTCCTGAAGTTCCTGAGTCTGGAGTTGGAGTCGGGCTGGGTGAGTGTGTAGCAAGCCCATCTGAACGCAATGTGCAGGTCTGGGTCGGATCCGCACCCCTGTCCAGTCTAGTGTGACTCCAACACTCTTAGGAAAAACAGTAAATGATTGAAATAGCAAGAAGACTGGGAAGAGATCCACAGGCTTTAATATACAAAGGCTCAAGAATAATGTTCTTTCAAGACCTCTCTGGAGCTCCGATTAAGAAGAGAAAGGCATTTGATGAAGTCAACAGGAAATTATGGGACCTAAACATTCAATATTCCTTGAGGTACCCAGTAGTGTTGCGTTTTGCTTACGGAGGGACGGTCTATAATTTCAATTCAGCAGCAAAAGCAAAAGGCTTTGTGAACTCTTTGAAATAAAGGACTTGGGTCGGGTGGGCAGGCGGTGGTGGCGGAGTGGCAGGTATGAAGGGGCACTATTACGGACAGTGGTACAGCTTTTCTTCACTTTCTTTGCTCCATTTATTCCTCTCTCCCTTTTCGTGGTTCTTGGTCTTACAGGTTCAATTCTGCCTTGGTGTAAAACCTGATTTATTTAACATGTTGATCAGTTGGTTATTATCTATTTTTGCTGTCCTTTTCTGGTTTGGGGGTGGCTATATCTGTGGTTAAGAGGTGTGGAGGGGGGAACAGTGGGCATTCATTGTTAATTCTCAGGAATGTAAGTAACATGTTCTCTTTGTCTGGGAATTGCCTGAGACTGGGGTGTGGCCTCAGCAGGAAGGAGCCAGGATGGTTGCAAGGATTAGGAGGATTACCCACTATGGGCAAGGGGGGAGATCGCTAGTGAATTGGAATTTATTTGGGTGTTTGTTTAAGTTAAATGTAGCGTTTGTTTAACTTAATTATAGTAGTACTCATAGGAGTGGTGGGGGGAGCAGAAACGGATGCTGGCGGTCCAGCTGAAGGTAGCTGTAGAAGCATATTATACTAGGCCTTCATTAGTCAAGCTGCAGCAGGTCACAGCTCTTCAGGCTGTTCTTGACACAGTGCACACACAGGTAGCAACAAAAGAGGTCTCCTTTGCTAAACAAAGATTGTTTGAATTTGAAGATAAGCCAGGTAGCTATCTGACATTTCTGGCGAGGAAGAAAATCTATTATACCTATCAGAGACAGGGCTGGCACAGTTACTCATGAGTTGAAGAAGATCAATGCTAGATTTCGGGAATAGTTTGCAGAGTTCTATTGTCAGAGGCTGACAAAGATGGTATAGTGAGAATACAGTCCTATTTTGAGAACATGGACCTCCCCTGGTATAAAGGCAGAACAGGCTTCCTGAAGAAGGGCTAATTCCCGAAACGTCGATTCTCCTGTTCCCTAGATGCTGCCTGACCTGCTGCGCTTTTCCAGCAACACATTTCCTTCCCTGTTAAATACACCTATGACGATACAAGAGGTGCAGGCAGCAATAAAGCATCTCCAGGGTGGCAAAGCACTGGGGCCAGATGGATTCCCGAGTGAGTTTTATAAGGAATTCATAAATTCAGAACCACTCTTGGGGATGTGGCTATTCATATAGATGGGATTGTCTTCTGCCCTCTATTCAGGATGCTAATATCTCCCTTATTTTGAAAAAGGGGAAAGATCCAGAAGAATGTGCTTTATACAGACCAATTTCATGGTTGAATGTAGACTTTAAAATTCTGTCAAAGATACTGGCCCTGAGGTTCGAAAAGGCTTTGCCCGATATTATAAAAGAAGATGAGATGGGTTTTATTAAGGACCGTAGTTCATAGAACATGGAACATAGAATGTCACAGCGCAGTACAGGCCCTTGGGCCCTTGATGTTGTGCCGACCTGTGAAATTAATCTAATGCCCATGCAACCTACACCGTTCCATTATTATCCATATGTATGTCTAATGACCATTTAAATGCACGTAACATCGGCGAGTCAACATTGTTGCAGGCAGGCAGGCGGTTCCACACCCCACTACTCTATGAGTAAAGGAACTACCCTTGATATCTGTCCTAAATCTGTCACCTCTCAATTTCAAGCTATGTCCGCATGTGTTTGCCTTCACCATCCAAGGAAAAAGGCTCTCACTGTCCACCTTAACTAACCCTCTGATTATTGTATATGTCTGGATTAAGTCATTTCTCAATCTACTTCTCTACATTGAAAATAGCTTCAGTTCCCTCAGCCTTTCCTGGTAAGACTTTCCTTCCACACCAGGCAACATCCTAGGACATTTCCTCTAAACTCTTTCCAAAGCTTCCACATCCTTCCTATAATGCAGTGACCAGAACTGTACATAATACGCCAGATGCAGCTTTACCAGTGTCTTGTACAGCTGAAGCATGATCTCATGGTTCCAAAACCAATCCCCTTACCAATAAACACTGACACACCATATGCCTCCTTAACAACCCCATCAACCTGGGTGGCAACTTTCAGGGATTTATGCACCTGGACACCGAGATCTCTCTGTTCATCTATACTGCTAAGAATTTTACCATCAGCCCAGTACTCTGCATTCCTGTTACTTCTTCCGAAGTGAACTTCCTCACACTTTTTTGCATTAAACTCCATTTCCCACTTTTCAGCCCAGCTCTGCAACTTATCAGCATCCCTCTGTAACCCACAACATCCTTTGGCACTATCCACAACTCTGCCTACCTTAGTGTCATCCACAAATTTACTAGCCCATCCTTCTACGCCCACATCCAGATTATTTATAAAGAATGACAAAGAACAGTAGCCCCAAAACAATACTTGTGACACAGCACTGGTAACTGAACTCCAGGATGAACATTTCCCATCAACCACCACACTCTGTCTTCTTTCAGCTGGCCAATCTCTGATCCAATTTGCCAAATCACCTTCAATCCTGAGACTCTGTATTTTGTGCAAAAGCCTACTGTGTAGAACCTTATCAAATGCCTTACAGAAGTTCATATACACTACATCAACTGCTTTACCTTCATCCACCTGTTTTGTCACTTTCGCAAAGAACTCAGTAAGGTTAGTTAGGCATGGCCTACCTTTCACAAAACTGTGTTGACTATCTCTATTCAAATTATTCCTTTCCAGATGATTATAAATCCTATCTCTTATAACTTTTTCCAACACCTTAGCCACAACTGAAGTAAGGCTCACTGGCCTATAATTACCAAGGTTGTGTTGACAACCCTTCTTGAACAATGGAAAAACATTTGCTATCCTCCAGTCTTCTGACTCTATTGTCGACGTTGATTACATAAAGATTGAAGCGAAAGGCTCAGCAATCTCCTCCCTGGCTTCCCCAAAGAATCCGAGGATAAATCCCATCCGGCCCAGGGGTGTTATCTATTTACAGATCTTCCAAAATTGCTAAAACCTGCTCGTTGTCAACCTCAATCCCATCTAATCTAGCAGCCTGTATCTCCGTATTCTCACTAACATTGCCCTTTTCCAATGTGAATACTGATGAAAAGTATTCATTAAGCGCTTCCTCTATGTCCTCAGATTCCACACACAACTTTGTACTACTACCTTTGATTGGCCCTAATTTTACTCTAGTCATCTTTTATTCCTGATATACCAATAGAAGGCCTTAGGGCTTTCCTTGATCCTATCTGCCAAAAACTTCTCATGTCCCCTACTGGCTCTTCTTAGCCCTCTTTTTAGAGTTTTTCTGGCTAACTTATAACTCTCAAGCCCCTTAACTGAGCCTTCACACCTCATCCTCACATAAGCCTTCTTCTTCTCTTGAAAGAGCTTCAACTTCTTTAGTAAAACATGGCTGCCTCTCTCGAAAACTACCTCCCTGCCTGATAGGTATATGCGTATCAAGGACCCGCAGTAGCTGTCTTTTGAATAAGCTCAACACTTCAAGTGTGTCCATCTCCTGCAGTTCCCTTCCCTATCCTATGCATCCTAAATCTTGCCTAATCACATCATAATTGCCTTTCCCCCAGTTATACCTCTTTCCCTGCAGTATATACCTATCCCTGCCCATTGCTATTGCAAACATAACCAAATTGTGGTCACTCTTGGGCGGCACAGTGGCAATGGGCGGCACGGTGGCACAGTGGTTAGCACTGCTGCCTTACAGTGCCAGAGACCTGCGTTCAATTCCTGCCTCAGGCAACTGTGTGGAGTTTGCACATTCTCCCTGTGTCTGCGTGGGTTTCGTCCAGGTGCTCTGGTTTCCTCCCACAGTCCAAAAATGTACAGGTTAGGTGAATTGGCCATGCTAAATTGCCCGTAGTGTTAAGTGTAGGGGAATGTGTCTGGGTGGGTTGCTTTTTGGAGGGTCAGTGTGGACTTGTTCGGCTGAAGGGCCTGCTTCCACACTGTAAGTAATCTAATCTATTGCCAAAGTGCTCACCTACTTCTAAATCTCACACCTGGCCAGGTTCATTCCCCACTACCAAATCCAATATATTATCATCCCTTATTGGCCTGTCTACATGCTGTGTCAGAGAACCCTCCTGCACACATTGAACAAAAACTGATCCCTCCAAACTACTCGAACTATAGTATTCTTAGTCAATTTTGGGGAAGTTAAAGTCCCACATAACAACTACCCTTTTACTCTTGCCCCTATCGAGAATCATCTTCGCTATCCTTTTCTCTACATCACTAGAACAATTAGAAAACTCCCCACAAGGTGACCTTTCCTTTACTGTTTCTAACCTCAGCCCAAACTACCTCAGTGGATGAGTCCTCAAATGTTATCTCAGCTGCTGTAATACTGTCCTTGATTAACAATGCCACCAGCCACTCCCCCAATCCCATCTTTTACCATCTTCTCTGTTCTTACTGAAACATCAAAATCCCGGAATCTGCAACAACCATTTGCGTCCCTCCTCTAGCCATGTCTCAGCTGCAAACTGATGATGGAGCATCTCCCCCAAGACTACCTTACAAAAATGGTGCAGCATAAAATGGTGCAGTTTCATAAGACATGGCGGCCCTTTTGAAATTATATAGACGCAGACTTATCAGCAATTTGAACCAGGGCCGTGGTATAGCAGGGTGAGGCGCTGGGTTGGGGGGAGGGGAGGGGGGGACATTCTGGACTTGATCCAAGGTGGAGGATGGGAAGAATTTCTGGCTGTAACAGCTGCTCCTTATTTGAGGTATTTTAGGTGCTGGAGGTGATTTCCTCAAATTGCAGGAGCAGCAATTACTGTTTTATATGTTGTTGCATTGTTTTGGAACTTTGGAAAAGAAAAGTCAAAACAACAGCAGTTTTAAAAGGCAGAAGAACGAACAAAGGAAGCACATGGTGAGGTCAGTGCAGGAGAGAGAGAGAAAGAAACTGACACAGCAGTGAACCTGCACAGTTACTGCCTTTGCTGTTTTAATTCATGTATCGCTGGACATCGGAGTGCATCTGGGAAAACAGTGAAATTCACAATTGACCTTGGAGGGACTGTTTGGGTGAAGTTCACAGCACAGAAGCAGATAGGTGTATTGTTTTTAAATGTGACCTACAGGAAGTCTGCAGTAGTGAGTAGAGTGTGTTCTATCTTGATTATATGTTTTTTTGAGAAATGTCTCTTGATTAAACTTAAAATATAAGCTGTAACAATTAACGTAATCTGGGGCAGTGTTTTGTAGAGGAATAAGATAGTGTTATTTTCTGGGATTGTGAAGGAGCGAAAATGGCCTTTAGCAGAGTGATTTGCACTTCTTGTCAGATGTGGGAGTTTAAAGAGAGTTGAAGGGTTACTGCGGATTATATCTGCAATAAATGGTGTTGGTTGCAAATCTTATCATTTCAAATGGATTGGTTGGAGAGACAGTTAGAAGCAATGAGGAATTTATAACAGCAACAGTATGTGATGGATGGCAGTTATAGGAAGGGGGGAAAGTCTCAGATACAGTCACAGAGAGGGATAACTCCAGGAAAGATAAGAGAGGTAGGCAGCTAATGCAGGAGCCTTCTGTGGCTATACCCATTTCAAACAAGTATACTTGTTTTGGAAAATATAGGGGGTGATGGATTCTCATGGGAACGTAACATGAACAGCCACGTTTCTAATGCAACAAGGGGTACGTCAGGTTCCAAGAGATCAATTGTGTTAGGGGACTGTCCAGTCCGAGGTACAGACAGACGTTTCTGTGGCCAGCAGTGAAAAAGCAGAATGGTGTGTTGTTTTCCTGGTGCCAGGATCAAGGAAGTCTCAGGGTGCAGAATGTTCTCATGGGGGAGAGTGGCCAGTAAGAGGTCATTGTCAACATTGGAACCAATGACATAGGAAGGGAAAAGGTTGAGATTCTGAAGGGAGATTACAGAGAGTTAGGCAGGAATTTAAAAAGGAGGTCCTCGAAAGTAGTAATATCTGGATTACTCCCGGTGCTACAAGCTAGTGAGGGCAGGAATAGGAGGATAGAGTAGATGAATGCATGGCTGAGGAGCTGGTGTATGGGAGAAGGATTCACATTTTTGGGTCATTGGAATCTCTTTTGGGGTAGAATTGACCTATACAAGAAGGACGGTTTGCACCAAAATTGGAAGGGAACTAATATACTGGCAGGGAGATTTGCTACAGCTGCTTGGGAGGGTTTAAACTAGTAAGGTCGGGGGTGGGACCCAGGGAGATAGTGAGGAAAGATATCAACCTGAGACTGGTACAGTTGAGAACAGATCGAGTCAAACAGTCCGGGCAGGCAGGGACAAGGTAGGACTAATAAATTAAACTGCATTTATTTCAATGCAAGGGGCCTAACAGGGAAGGCAGATGAACACAGGGCATGGTTAGGAACATGGGACTGGGGTATCATAGCAATTACACAAACATGGCTCAGAGATGGGCAGGACTGGCAGCTTAATGTTCCAGGATACAAATGCTACAGGAAGGATAGAAAGGGAGGCAAGAGAGGAAGGGGAGTGGCATTTTTGATTAGGGATAGCATTACAGCTGTACTGAGGGAGAATGATTCCTGGAAATACATCCAGAGAAGTTATTTGGGTGGAACTGAGAAATAAGAAAGGAATGATTACCTTATTGGGATTGTATTGTAGATCCCCTAATAGTCAGAGGGAAACTGAGAAACAAACTTGTAAGGAAATCTCAGCTATCTGGAAGAATAATAGGGGAGTTATGGTAGGGGATTTTAACTTTCCAAACATAGACTGGGACTGCCATAGTGTTAAGGGTTTAGATGGAGAGGAATTTATTAAGTGTGTACAAGAAAATTATCTGATCCAGTATGTGAATGTACCTACTAGAGAAGATGCAAAACGTGACCTACTCTTGGGAAATAAGGCAGGGCAGGTGACTGAGGTGTCAATGGGGGAGCACTTTGGTACCAGCGACCATAATTCCATTAGATTTAAAATAGTGATGGAAAAGGATAGACCAGATCTTAAAGTTGAAGTTCTAAATTGGAGAAAGGCAAATTTTGATGGTATTAGGCAAGAACTTTCAAAAGCTGATTGGGGGCAGATATTCACAGGTAAAGGGACAGCTGGAAAATGGGAAGCCTTCAGAAATGAAATAACGAGAATTCAGTGAAAGTATATTCCTGTCAGGGTGAAAGGAAAGGTGGTAGGTATAGGGAATGCTGGATGATTAAAGAAGCATATGTCAGGTGTAGACAGGATAGATCAAGTGAATCCTTAGAAGAGTATAAAGGCAGTAGGAGTATACTTAAGAGGGAAATCAGGAGGGCAAAAAGCGGACATGAGATAGCTTGTAGAATTAAGGAGAATCCAAAAGGCTTTTACAAATACATTAAGGACAAAAGGGTAACTAGGGAGAGAATAAGGCTTCTCAAAGATCAGCAAGGCGGCCTTTGTGTGGAGCTGCAGAAAATGGGGGAGATACTAAATGAGTATTTTGCATCAGTATTTACTGTGGAAAAGGATATGGAAGATATAGAATGTGGGGAAATAGATGACGACACCTTGCAAAATGTCCAAATTACAGAGGAGGAAGTGCTGGATGTCTTGAAACGCATAAAGGTGGATAAATCCCCAGGACATGATCAGGTGTACCCTAGAACTCTCTGGGAAGCTAGAGAAGTGATTGCCGGGCCTCTTGCTGAGATATTTGTATCATCAATAGTCACAGGTGAGGTGCCGGAAAATTGGAGGTTGGCTAACATTTTGGCACTCTTTAAGAACGGTGGTAAGGACAAGCTAGGGAACTATAGACCAGTGAGCCTGACCTCGGTGGTGGACAAGTTGTTGGAGGGAATCTTGAGGGACTGGATGTACATGTATTTGGAAAGGCAAGAACTGATTAGGGATAGTCAACATGGCTTTGTGCATGGGAAATCATGTCTCACAAACGTGATTGTGTTTGAGAAGTAACAAAGAGGATTGATGAGGGCAGAGCGGTAGATGTGATGTATATGGATTTCAGTAAGGCATTCGACAAGGTTCCCCATGGGAGACTGGTTAGCAAGGTTAGATCTCACAGAATACAGGGAGAACTAGCCATTTGGATACAGAACTGGCTCAAAGGTAGAAGATAGAGTGTGTTGGTGGAGGGTTGTTTTTCAGATTGGAGGCCTGTGACCAGTGGAGTGCCACAAGTATCAGTGCTGGGTCCTCTACTTTTCGTCATTTATATAAATGATTTGGATGCGAGCATAAGAGGTACAGTGAGTAAGTTTGCAGATGACACCAAAGTTGGAGGTGTAGTGGACAGCGAAGAGGGTTACCTCAGATTACAACAGGATCTGGACCAGATGGGCCAATGGGCTGAGAAGTGGCAGATGGAGTTTAATTCAGATAAATGCGAGGTGCTGCATTTTGGGAAAGCAAATCTTAGCAGAACTTATACACTTAATGGTAAGGTCCTAGGGAGTGTTGCTGAACAAAGAGATCTTGGAGTGCAAGTTCATAGCTCCTTGAAATTGGAGTTGCAGGTAGATAGGATAGTGAAGAAGGCATTTGGTATACTTTCTTTTATTGGTCAGAGTATTGAGTACAGGAGTTGGGAGGTCATGTTGCGGCTGTACAGGACATTGGTTAGGCCACTGTTCGAATACTATGTGCAATTCTGGTCTCCTTCCTATCGGAAAGATGTTGTGAAACTTGAAAGGGTTCAGAAAAGATTTACAAGAATGTTGCCAGGGTTGAAGGATTTGAGCTATGGGGAGAGACTGAACAGGCTGGGGCTGTTTCCCCTGGAGCATCTGAGGATGAGAGGTGACCTTATGGAAATTTACAAAATTATGATGGACATGGATAGGGTAAATAGACAAAATCTTTTCCCTGGGGTCAGGGAATCCAGAACTAGAAGGCATAGATTTAGGGTGAGAGGGGAAAGATATAAAAGGGACCTAAGTGGCGACCTTTTCACACAGAGGGTGGTACATGTATGGAATGAGCTGCCAGAGCAAGTGGTGGAGGCTGGTACAATTGCAACATTTAAGAGGCATCTGGATAGGTATATGAATAGGAAGGGTTTGGAGGGATATGGGCTGTGTATTGGCAGGTAGGACTAGATTGGGTTGGGATATCTGGTCGGTATGGACGGGTTGGATTGAAGGGTCTGTTTCCATGTTGTACATCTCCATGACTCTAAGTGCCCTGTTAGCATATGTGGGTGACCAGGTACGGGGGATTCGGGGTCGATTTGGTTTGACATTGAATTCTCGCAGTCGAGATGTCCCCTATTTAATCTATTATTCATGGATAAAATGAAATCCATGACCGAGCAGTGTAAGGGCCCAACCATTTTAAATACGTTGGAAGCTTGGAGGGTAATGAGGCAAGATGAGGGCAATTGACTTCAGACCTCGTAGTTTACCCCATTGGCGGGAGCCCCATGATTTAAACCTGGAGCAATGGACTCCGGCTTTAAGGCATAGGAGAATAAGAGAATCTCTTGTTTGGGAGATTTATTTGAGGGGGAGATCTTGATGTTGATTAGTCAACTAAGTCAGAAATATGGATTGTTTAAAGGGACCTTTTCCGGTACTTTTAGATAAGGAATTATGTACAGAGGAAGACCATGCTCCTGGCTCAGCCTTACAAGTCAGACGTGGAAAAAGAGTGCTCTGGTGTACAGATACTCTTTCAGTTCGTACTCTGTATCATTTACCGAAAGGGCGTGCCATAGGAACATAGAACATAGAACATAACAGCGCAGTACAGGCCCTTCCGCCCTTGATGTTGTCCTGACCTGTCATATCAAGCTGAAGCCCATCTAACCTACACTATTCCATGTCCGTCCATATGCTTGTCCAATGACGACTTAAATGTACTTAAAGTTGGCGAATCTACTACCGTTGCAGGCAAAGCATTCCATACTCTTACTACTCTCTGAGTAAAGAAACTACCTGTGACATCTGTCCTATATCTATCACCCCTCAATTTAAAGCTATGCCCCCTCGTGCTCACCGTCACCATACTTGGAAAAAGGCTCTCCCTGTCCACCCTATCTAACCCTCTGATTATCTTATATGTCTCTATTAAGTCACCTCTCCACCTTCTTCTCTCCAACGAAAACACCACTAGTAACTGGACTCCAGGATGAGCATTTCCCATTAACTACCACCCTCTGTCATCTTTCAGCAAGCCAATTACTGATCCAAACTGCTACATCTCCCACAATCCCATTCCTCCGCATTTTGTACAATAGCCTACTGTGGGGAACCTTATTGAACGCCTTGCTGAAATCCATATACACCACATCAACTGGTTTACTCTCATCTATCTGTTTGGTCACCTTCTCAAAGAACTCAATAAGGTTTGTGAGGCACGACCTACCCTTCACAAAACCATGCTGACCGTGGAGATGTGTAGAGACTCTGTGAACTTGGAATTGAAGTCAAAGTGGATCTGGTATTTCTTCTTCTGGAGTTGCAAAACTTGCCTTCTCTGGTGGAAACAAGAAGAGACTGTGTAACGTTCTTACCCACTGTGTGAGGAAGAACATTCTAATGAATTGGACGTTGGAAAACCCCCCAGGTTTTATGGGATGGTGCAGGCTGGTGATGGAGCATCTCCCCCAAAACAATCTTACAAATATGGTGCACCACAAAACGGAGCAGTTTTATAAGACATGGCGGCCCTTTTGAAATAATATACATGCAGACTTATCGGCAATATGAACCAGGGCCATGGGATAGCCGTGGGAGTCAGATTGGGTGGCCTGTGGGGCTCTGGGAGGGGGAAGCTGGGAAAATACGGGTACAATGACTGGTGCTCCCAGGGGTAGGAGCTTCAGTGGAGGTGTGGTAAGTGAAATAGAATAAGATAATGTGATGTAATTAAATTTATGTTAATTTGAATTCAACTTAATTTAACTTTTATTTAATTTGATTGTAGTTTAGTTTAAGTTAAGTAGATATGTTTGTTCTGGGACCATGTCAGACTCCTCCCTCCCCTTCCTAGACCTTTCCATTTCTATCTCGGGCGACCGAATCAACACGGACATTTACTATAAACCGACCGACTCCCACAGCTACCTCGACTACACCTCCTCCCACCCTGCCCCCTGTAAAAACGCCATCCCATATTCCCAATTCCTTTGTCTCCGCCGCATCTGCTCCCAGGAGGAGCAGTTCCAAAACCATACAACCCAGATGGCCTCCTTCTTCAAGGACTGCAATTTCCCCCCTGACGTGCTCGACGATGCCCTCCACCACATCTCTTCCACTTCCCGCTCCTCCGCCCTTGAGCCCCGCCCCTCCAACCGCCACCAATTCTTCTAAACACTGGTCCTCACCTACCACCCCACCAACCTCCATGTACAACGTATCATC